>NC_135407.1:10412772-10617772 GCF_051989625.1 Stigmatopora argus | reverse complement strand
ATGCCATTGCTCTTCATACAGCACTGAGCCACCTGGAACACCATGGGAACTACGTGAGGATGCTCTTCATTGACTATAGCTCAGCCTTCAACACCATAAAACCGGACATTCTGACTGACAAACTCTCCCACCTTGGACTATCCTCTTCAATCTGCTGCTGGATAAAGAACTTCTTGACCAACCGACCACAGACTGTTAGACTTGGCCCCCACCTCTCTTCCTCCATTACACTGAGCACTGGCTCCCCTCAAGGCTGTGTACTGAGTCCTCGTCTGTACTCCCTGTACACATACGACTGTACACCCACCCACCAGTCTAACGCCATCATCAAATTCGCTGACGACACCACTGTGGTCGGACTCATCTCAGGAGGGGATGAGTCGGCCTACAGAGATGAGGTCAACAAACTGTCTTCGTGGTGCTCGGTGAACAATCTCACACTGAACACCACGAAAACTAAAGAAATAATCCTGGACTTTCGCAAACACGGCACAGATCTGGCCCCACTCCTCATAAATGGGGTATGTGTAGACAGGGTCCTGTCCTTTAAATTCCTGGGGGTCCACGTCACGGATAAGCTCTCATGGTCTACAAACATCACGGCAGTAGTGAAGAAGGCCCAGAAACGACTCCATTTCCTCAGGGGACTTAGGAAGAACAACTTGGGCACCAAGCTTCTGATAACCTTCTATAGAACCACTGTAGAGAGCATCCTGGCGTACGGCATCACAGTGTGGTACGCTGGAAGCACGGCGGCAGACAAAAAGGCCATGCAGAAAGTGATTAACACTGCCCAGAGGATTGTCGGCTGCTCTCTGCCCTCACTGGAAGACATTGCCAGCCCTCGTTACCTCAGCAGAGCCAAGAACATCATAGGGGACCCTTACCACCCTGGTCACAATCTGTTCCAGCTGCTGCCCTCTCGCAGACGCTTTAGGTCCCACAAAGCACGGACAAATAGGCTTAAGGACAGTTTTTTCCCCACATCCATCAGAAATCTAAACTTGCGGTAACATAACACACATTCCCTTCTGCGGTAATATGAAAAGATGTTTGGGTGGTGATCTGCCTCCTACTAGCTGACTGAAGGTAAGGTAAGTGAAAGACAGTGAGAGGTAAGCGACCTGTATCCATAACAGCAGAATGCCAAATTGCAAGATTCCGTAACTTGCACTTATTTAGGTCTTTTGCCGAGTAAACGCAGCTTATGGAGAAGCACCACCAATTTCGTCACACGCAGTTTCTGGGTGTGATGACAAGTAGGCTTTTTGTGTTGTTGATAATGACGACAGGGCCTATGTCCGATTATTATTATTATTATTATTATCTCTCGCTATCATACCCTGCCCGCCCGGTAAAAGAAAACGCTCACTAGTAGGAAGTGAGGTCATGGTGAGCCTGGCCGTTGAGAAATCCTCCTGTCGTTTTGCATTACCAGCATCTCTTTCCTGGGGGGGAAGAAATCACAACACCACTGCTTTGATCGACTGCGGTGTGGACGACAGTTTCATCGACCGCTCCGTGGCCACTATGCTGGGCATCATCGGGCTATAGAGAGACCCCTAAATATAACGGCACTGGATGGGCGTACCCTAGGCAGGGTGGAGCGACGGACGGACCCTGTTCTACTCCGCCTATCCAGTAACCACCGGGAGATGGCGTGCTTCTACATCTTGGACTGCCCGGAGAATACTATTGTTCTGGGCCTTCCATGGTTAAGACGGCACAATCCGGTGATCGACTGACGGGGGACCCAACGTGGTAGCCTGGAACCCGGCATGCCACACCAAGTGCCTCCAGGCAGCCCACTTACCCCCAGTGTCACCGCCGAGGAAGGACCCCCCTGACCTATCAACAGTGCCTGAGTGCTATCAGGACCTTTCACAGGTGTTTAGCGAGGACCAGGCCTCAGCACTCCCCCCACATCGCCCCTACGACTGCGCCATTAACATATTGCCCGGTGCTTCTCTTCCTAGGCGCCGGATCTACAACATCTCCAGGCCCAAGCGGGAGGCACTGGATGACTACATCTCCCAGGCACTGGCATCTGGACAGATTCGCCCTTCCTCCTCCCCCATCGGGGCGGGGTTTTTTTGTCGACAAGGACGGCTCACTGCGCCCGTGTCGACTACCCAGCCCTGAATGAGATCACGGTCAGAAACGGGTACCCGTTGCCACTCATCGACTCGGCTTTTACCCCGCTACACGGCTCTTGCATTTTTACAAAGTTAGACCTCCGTAATGCTTACCATCTGGTCCGGATTGGGGAGGGGGACGAATGGAAGATGGCCTTCTCCACCCCCCAGGGACATTTTGAATACCTGGTAATGCCTTTTGGGCTCTGCAATGCCCCAGGAGTGTTCCAGTCCCTGATCAATGACGTCCTCCGGGACATGCTCAAACGATTTGTATTTGTTTATCTGGATGACATCTTGATTTTTTCATGCAGCCTCGAGGAGCATGTGCAGCATGTGCGCCAGGTGTTGCAACGTCTCCTAGAGAACCGCCTATTCGCCAAGGCTGAGAAGTGTGAATTTCACGTCTCGGAGACCACCTTTCGAGAGAGCAAGAGCAAGATAGCGAGCCAGATATATAAAGTTGTGGCTTTGTTTTTATTAAAAAATATATTTTCTTGCAGGCCATAGCTTGAACACGGGGGATTTTCTTGGTTTGATATCAGTAAAGCTGAATTTAGGAAGCAAATAGTAAGTACAACATATATATATTAAAAAAAATGGCTGTTTTTATTAAAAATTATATTTTCTTACAGGCCATGGAGTTCACTGTCAGCAAGCGTGGTGGGAGATAGTTGCTCCACAATGGGTATGCTTATATAGTTGAAAAAACGAAAAAAAAAAACAAACAGAGGCATTACCTATTGGAGATGTGAAGAAAGAGGAAGATGTGTAAGGCGACTTCGGATAGTGAATGATGTTCTATCAGGTGTTCCAACGCAACATTCTCACCAACCAAATACCAGCAGGGGTCAGGTTCTCAAGACAGTACAGAAGATTAAGGAGCGAACCTCCACTACTGAAGAGATTACGAGTAGTATAATTCAGACTTGCACATCTAATTTCCCCTTAGTGTCAAGTGGATCTCTTCCCAAAAATGAAAGTCTTGGCAGGATGATTAGAAGGCAAAGGGCATTCACAAATGGCAACGAAATAACAGACGAACTATGGGTTTCGTTAAGAGGGGAGAGATGTTTTATCCGAAGAGGTATATTTCGTTTAGATGGCAACTGACACCAATCTCAACCTATTGGCAAAAAGTAAGCACTGGTTTTGTGACGGTACGTTCAATAGTGCACCTGCCAACCATCAACTGTACACCATCTATGCTCTTCTTGGAGAAAATCATACCGTTCCACTGGTATACTGCATCACAAAATCTAAAACTCAAAGAACATATGATATTTTTTAAGATTAAAGAAAGCCGTGTTATGGAGCCTAGTTCTATAACTGTTGATTTTGAACAGGCTGCAATAAGTAGTAGAAAAAAGCATTTTCCAAACGCTCATATCTGGATGCTTTTTCCATTTCGGTCAATGCCTTTGGAGAAAAATTCAGAAATGTAGCCTACAACATCGGTATGATGACCCAATGAATACCTCCGTAATAAAACAACTTTCAGCACTGGCGTTCGTCCCAAAGGACGATGTCATAGAAGCATTTGATGCATTAATGGCTTCACTAGACGAGGAAACAGACGAAGTACTAGCAGAATTTCTCATGTACTTTGAGTCTACTTGGCTAGGTGAGCCAAAGGGAGGGCGACGGCGACGCGGTCCATGTTTTGCTATCCCCTTATGGAGTTAGAGAAAAGACCTTGCTGGGAATACCACGCACTAATAATTCTGTTGAAGGTTGGCACCACGCATTTCAATGTAGAGTGTCAGTTGTCCATCCAAATTTATCTCGTCTGATAAGCAAACTCAAATTAGAGCAAAGTGATTGGGAAATACGAATACAACAGGCTTAAGGCGATATTATGCCCAGACAGACTAAAAAGTCATACGCAGCTGTTGATTAACGGTTAAAAAAGCTCACGGATGACTATGAAAACCCGGATCGATTTCCAAACAAACTAGAGTACCTAGAAGCCAGTGCATTTAATTTGTAGGTTTAACTGTTTTAATAAAAACTGCCACTGCCATCTGTGAATGCCCTTTGTACATAATTTGTAAGTTTGTATTGAATTTGTAATTTTTGTACATACTTTGTATTGTATTTGTAATTTTTGTACCAAATTTGTACTTTTTTACTGCTTTAATAAAAACACCATCTGTGAATTTGCTTTGTCTTTTTAATAAAATATTTTTTGAATGGCATCTTATTGGTGTGTTTAATATTAAAAAGCAAGTAAAATGATTATCTTTGTACTGGCTCTTGAGTAATTCATTTGAACCATGTCTATTTACTCCCAGATGACCCATTATTTAACTTGCATCCAGAGGATGGTACTCTTTGCCTGACAGATTTGACTGAGAGCAGTGTCCAGTGAATTTGTTTTGTGATCCATTTGTCACTCAACTACAATATTCCTTTTGGTGACCCTTGCTGACCCACAGCACTGGTAAAAAACAACCTAAACGGGATGAATAAAATAATCCAATCCAATCAATTTGTCAGGAATAAATTATCTGTGAATTAACCCGTCGAATCCTCCCTGACCATTGTTAAGTCGATAAGTCACAGTTTTGGCCGTTGGAGTCAGATGCCAAAACTTATCGTCTAACAAGTCCCACAAAAATGTGGCCTGCAGCATTGACAAGGAGCACATGTGCAATTTTAATTCCAATTTTCTCCAAATAAAATCTATGAAAAGGCATAATTTTGAATTTCAGAGTAGTCATTGAAGTTCAGTACTAGCATTGCCCAAGTTTCTTGGAAACTATGAAAAAAAAATACAGTATCAGAAAAATTGGACTTGGAAGTTGGAACCTTGACAAAGTGCACATGTAGTAACTATAATTTGAATTTTCTCTAAATTAAGCCATCTTGCCTGGAAATTATGAAAAAAAATCTTGATTTATATGACCACAAAAATTGGACCTGCAACCTTGAACACAGTACGCATGTAGCAACTTTAATTCCAATTTTCTCTAAATTTAACCTGTCAAATTGCATAATTTTCAGTAAGTGAGTAGTCAGGGAAGTGTACTAGTAGGATTGACCCACCTTGACTGGAAACTATTTTTAAAAAGACATCTTTGTTTACAGTGTCACAAAGATGTTGTCCTGCCGTTTTGGGGGATTCACATAATTGTACTCGTGGAGTTACGCGTGTATTTTTAAATCATGGCAGTTTATTCCATTTTTAAATTATTAAAATGCTGGAGTTATATGGTGCTCTTTTTTTGACTGTGCTACGAGCACACGAAGGGGGTAGAGTTGTTTGAGCGTCCGCTTATTTGCGCTCAAACGCTTAATTCCGCTAGCTTGACCGCATTCAAATTTCGGTATGGCAAGAGAGCCTTCTGATTCAACAGGGTGCTCTATGATGTCCTCTACAGAAAATAAAGTAAAACATCATGAATAAGTATCAATTTCAGTTGCATCTACTGACGGGCTAAACAAGATCGCAGAAGGTTCCTATTTTTATCCTCCAGGAGTCAACAATTAAGAACAGGGATTGGAAACCTTTTTGACAGAGAGATCCATAAACAATTCTTATTCTTTATTGTTATTTCTTGAGAGCCATCGTCAGAATAAGAAAGTAAAAATACATAATGGTTGGATTTTTTTGGACCACTTTTAAAGAACAAAAAGTCTCTTAATTCTTTTGACAACATTGCTATCCTGCTGCTAATATCGAGACCCAGCTCTCTCACCAGTGGTTTCCATATTTTACCTCTCAGGTTAGTGGAGAGCCACTTATGGCTCCCGAGTCATAGGTTCCCTACCCCTGATTTAGAAGGACGCAAAGTATAATCTGCATTGTCAGAATTTTTTTGGGGAAAAGCCCACAATTAAACGATAGCAAAAGCTTTTTGTTAGCTTTGGGTACATTCAATTGGACATTTCTAAGTCAGTTTCTTATCACGAGCATTTACAAACAGCAACAGGTGAACTTGCTTCAATCACTCGTTGGCTAAACTAAACAGCGTTTGATATTGTTAGAAAATAATGCAATAATGTAATTCAACTTACCTAATATTCGTTCAATCTTTGCAAACATTTTAGAAGCGAAGTGTGCCACGTGTAAAAAGTCTTGTCCAGTTCGTTTTTGCTTGTTCATTAGTCGACTCCGTAGGTCAAGGAGCGCTCTTTTATGACGTCATGCTCTTTCCTCTTTAGTTCAAGTTTAGTGCCAAACAGTGATTTTGCTAACTGTGAAGTTGCAGTTTAAAAAACACGATTCCAATTCATTCTTAAAATTATACACAAAAGGAGCAGAAGAGAGAAAAACAACGTTTTTCCATCACAATAAATTACTCACGCTTCTTAAATGTGATGTCACAACCTGCTTCAACGTTGTGTTTTCTGCGTTTAGATTGATGAAACTTTGAATTGGTTGAGAAAATAAAAGAGCAATTATCTTAAAACAATATTTTAGTGCGCCATAAAACAAAGCGCATTTTCTGTCAAAGCAACAAAGCGTCGTGTTACTCTCACTGTATTTTCTAGAATTTGAAATGACAGTGGATCATTGATGAACAAGAAAAATATATGTAGTATCCTATGTACTGTGTATTTTAATGCAGTATAATCAAATAATAAAGCAAAATATCAATTGTGTTGTTGATATCCGTCCTCCTTGCGAGTAAAAATCCAAAAGGGTGTCTTTCCTTTATCTCTCTCCACACTTTAATGAATGTCGAACAGCAGTTTGGAGAAGTTTTATTAATTGCATCAAAGAAAAAAGAAATTCTGGCATCAAAATCATTCTTCCTACGACTTCATGTCCACACACACATTTACTTTAAAATATTTAGCAATTATGTACATAATAATTGAACAGATACAATATTTGCCAACCTCATAAATAACCTGGAAGCTACCTTTAGTTGTAGAGGTTCACTTGCCTGACTTCAGTGCAGGCAGGCGCGGGTTAGGCTCCCCCTACTGGCGGTTTGATTGAAAGTGCGGATGGTACTTTGTCTCTTTGTGTACCCTATAACTGACTATACTGAACTAACTAACTGAAAACTATGAAAAAATCTTAATTTTCATTGACCTGCAACCTTGAACAAAAAGTATGCATGTAGCATTTTTTTATTCCAATTTTCTCAAAATTTAATATGTCTAACTGCATAATTTTGAGGTTGAAAGTAGTCAGGGAGGTGTACTAATAGGACTGATCCACCTTGGTTGGAAACTGAAACATTCTTCATTTAAAGTAGCTAAAAAATGAGTCCTGCAAACTTGAACAACATACGCATGTAGCAATTTTAATTTCACTTTTCTCTAAATTTAATTCGTGAAATTGCATAATTTTGTTTGTGAGTCGTCAGGGACGTTTGCTACTAAGATTGACCCACGTTGCCTGGAAACTGAAAAAAAATCTTTATTTACAGTCCCACAAAAATGGGACCAGCAACTTTGAACAAAGTACACATGTAACAATTTTAATTCCAATTTTCTCATTTAATCCGTGAAATTGCATTATTTTATGTATGTGATTAGTCATGGAGGTCTACTAGGATTGACCCACCTTGCCTGGAAATTACAAAAAAAATTGATTTACAGTACTGCAAAAATGGGAACTGCAACCTTGAACAAACTACCCATACCCTTCGATGATGGGCAATATGGAAGATGAATGAATGAATAAATGATAAGAGCAAAACATTCTGTGAAGATAACAGACATTTAATTCTGTAAAAATATCAAACTATATACAAACGTCTGTAAGCAATCATATAAACTGTACAATAGGGGGAAGCGGATACAAAAATATTCAATTTAAAGGTGACTTTCTTTTGTTCCATATGCTCCAAATATATTTAACATGTGACTGTCCACAAGCAATACATTACAAGTCTACAATATGAAAAATACAAACATTAAATTAATTCAATTTAAAGGTGACTTTCTTTTTTTCCGAGTGTTCTTTGTTTGGTTGATTAACTTTCAGAATGCCTCTATTTCTTGATGCAAGCTTTAGGTCGGGTGTCATCACGTGGCAATCCACAATCTTATTGGATGCAGGCTCATTGAGCTTTTCTGGGCCACTGAAGTTCACCGCTTTCACATGGACTCTCAAATGTTCTTCACCCCTTAAAACACAATAAGAAGAAATAAATTCTTTCATTTTCTGAATAGCTTATCCTCACAGAGGTCAAGGGGGGTGCTGGAGCAATCTCAGCTAAATATGGGCACCTGGCAGGGGATACCCTAAATTGCAGGGCACATGGAGACGGACAACCGTTCACACTCACACTCATACCTAGGGGCAATTTAGAGTATTCAAAAGCGGGGTACCCGGAGAAAACCCATGCAAGCCTGGGGAGAAGATGCAAACTACACAGTAGGCACAAACCTGGAATCGAACCTTCGATCCCAGACCTGTGAGGCCACTGGGCCGCCCTCTAGAAATATACTTTCCAAAAAGTTTTGTAATGACTAAAAACCACTCTAAGCATGAAGTCAAATCTCAGAAATTTCAGTCCCAAATTTTGACAATTCCGGTTTGATTTAAGCAAATAGGCAGTGCTGCAATAACTTGAATTCATTATTACGGATGTGTTGTATCCAAAATTGACACATAGGTTGGAATGCAGGAATTATAACAAGTCATTACACACGTTTTCAAAGAACTGTTTACTTTTGACCAAACTACTTTCTATCGTTGAACCAGTTGGGTCAATTACACTGCGCTAACATTTTAAGTCGAAAGAAAAAAAACAGTAAGACAATGGCTCGTTTAAAAAAAAAAAACTTAAGTCGACTCAGTCATGACTCATAACAACACTTTCAGTGTGTAGACCTAAACCAAGAATGCCTGTATATTGTAGAAGTGTACTTAAATACCTCTGGTGCTTGCGGAACGTGTCTGTGCTGGATTTAGGAGTATAAAGAAGCTTCTTCAGTCCCGTCCACAAGAACTTGGTCTGTTCATGGATCAGCTTTCGGATGTGCTCGATCCATTCCAGTTTGGTCTTAATAGTGGGCGCCTATTGATTTGGAAGACAGGCAAAAGTTAATGTGGCCTTTTGGACCACTTTTGAGAACCACATAAGCATCCTATACTATTCGCTGGAATTTCAATTACTGTAAGAGTTACAATACTTGTTTTCTGTTTTACCTTCAAAGAGAGAGAGAAGAGCATCTAACCTTGAGAACAATGATGTTGTTCAATGTGGAACGCATTGAAAGTGCAAACTTGCGGGGGTTTCCCTCCACGCGCTCTATCACATTTAGTTCGGAGAGCTGAGGAGGCAATGAGATTATCATTTTCACAGATTTGGTTCACATATAAAAATGGTGTAAAGGATTACTCACATTAAGTTTTCTCTTGAAAATGTATTTGTACTTTCCCTTGGTGTCGTTGGCCACCTTGCAAAAAACCAAGGTCTTCTCCAAGAGAAAGAGGTGTCTTTTTCTGCCCATTCGGAAGGGTGACTTGGAGTCCCAAACTTTGAAGGACTCCCCCAGGAGCAGCTCCACTTTGATGCTCTCGTCAAACCCTGAAGAAGGGTAAAGTAGGCAATGTAAGAAAATGATACATCAATGAAAAGCAAATGTGTGGCCATCTTGCCAAGTGTTCATTTACCATCCACCAAGGAGAGATGCATGGCATCATTGATCATCATTTCTGTGTTTATCTTGAGTGTGTCGGGAATGACATCCATTTCGAATTTCATTGTGGCAAGAAAGTCTTCTGATTCAACAGGATCTATGATGTCCTCTTTAGAAAATAAAGTAAAACATCATGAATAATACATACATACATACATACATTATTTACTTTATTTAAACATGATTTAATCCTCCAGGAGTCACAATAACTTAGAAGGACACAAAGTATGATATGCATTGTCAGAAAAAAATGTTTTAAAAAGCCCATATTGAAAAGATAGCAAAAACTTTTCGTTTTCTCTTGGCACGTTCAATTGGACATTTCTAAGTCAGTTTTTCATCACTAGCATTTACTGACAACAACAACAGGTGAACTTGCCTCCATCACTTGTTGGATAAATTAAACTGCATTTATGTTGTTAGAAAATTTTGCAAGTGTAATTCAACTTACCTCCTATTCGTTCAATCATTGCAATAATTTGAGATGCTAACTGTTCCATGTTAGAAAAGTCTTGTCCAAGTAGTTTCTGCAGGTTCCGATGTGAGTACTACTGCATCTGACTGATTTTCATTCGGATGTTGTTCATATCTCGGGGTAGACATCAAAGACCAAAGAGCGCTCCTTTGACGTCATCCTCTTTGATCGCGAGTTCAAATTTAGCGCCAAACAGTGATATTATAATCAGCAAAATTGCAGTTAAAAACGATTACATTTTAATCTTAAAAATATCCCCAAAAATTGGCAGCAGAAAAAACGACGTTTTTTTTCCATCACATTGGATTTTCCCCACGCTTCTTGAACGTGACGTCACAACCTGTTTCAACGTTGGGCTTCCTGAATTTAGATTAATGAAACGTTTAAGTTCGTCCAGAAAAATAAAGTAGTTAACAACCTCATACTAATATTTTAGTGCGCAACAAAACAAAGTGCTGGGCCGCCCTGATGAATCTTTTATCCTGAAAAAGAAACGTGTTGAAAGATACACAAACTGCTGTTATAGTCTGTTGCTTTTCAGTTGAAATTCAAGTTGGAAAGATTTGAGCCACACGCTAGCCTGCCAATGCTAGCCCTACCACAAATTCCACTACATCTAGCATATTGTTGTTTATACAGGCCGAAATTTGTGTTGAAGTTGGTGGACTAAATATTTTGATAATACTGCATTAAAATACAAGGTACTGCATACATTTCTCTTGCTCATTAATGATTCACTGTCATTTCAATTTTTTTAAAATACAGTCAAAGTAACACGACTTTTTGTGTTTTAACAGAACTTTCTTTACTATTAGCTTAGTTTCTTTCTGCTAGTTCTTTTTTGGAACCACTCACTGTTTGAGTATTGGCCATTCCATTAATTCTTAGATAACCCATCTACATAAATAATTTTACTCTGAGGTTAATAAATGTTGGGGTTATTCTGGATAATATTATAGATGTATGCATTTTAATTACTTTTGTATAAGAGTGTCTTTAATTTGAGACTGGGGCAAACTCGAGGTCACCCTGCTGGCTCCAGCTTGTTGACGTAACACCTCACCCTCCAAGGACTGTTTACTGGGAGATACACCTCGCAACCCAGACACCCAGATGCAAGTTCGCAATGAAGATCTGCGAAGGACTCATAAATTGCTTTGACTGGGATGCCGGCAGTTTACCTTATAAAGAAATTATTATGTTTATACTGCAAATTCTTACGCAGGTGTTTTGGTTTTGATCTAATATGAGCAGTTGTTTTTTGACCTTAAGGGTGTTATTCAGTTAGCTTATGCAACTGTTTTGAATCAGATTACATTAAATGTTTTGAGTATGTCGCGACTAAATGGAGAAAAGAGTATGCCGCTCTTCAGAATCCTCTTGAACGAAGGCGAGTTATGAGTGATTCTCCTTGCAAGTTGTAACCAGTGTATGTTTAAAGATGTCTTCCATGTTAATTAAATTGTATTAATAATTAATCCATCAATAAATAACCCGGAAGCCACCTTTAGTTGTAGAGGTTCACTTGCCTGACTTCAGTGCAGGAAGGCGTGGGTTAGATTCCCCCTAGTGGTGGTTTGATTGAAAGTGCGGATGGTACTTTGTCTGTTTGTGTACCCTATACCTGACTGGCAACAGTCCTTAGGTGTAGTCTGCCTTTCGCACCCCCGCAACCCTTTCGAGGATGGGCAGTATGGAAGATGAATGAATGAATGAATAAATAACAAGCGCAAAACATTCTGTGAAGATAACAGACGTTTAATTCTGTAAAAATATCAAACTATATACAAACGTCTGTAAGCAATCATATGAACTGTACAATAGGGGGAAGGGAATACAAAAATATTCAATTTAACGGTGACTTTCTTTTGTTCCATACGCTCCAAATATATTTAAGAACATATGACTGTTCACAAGCAATAAGTTACATGTCTAAAATATTTAAAATACAAACATTTAATTAATTCAATTTAAAGGTGACTCTTTTTTTCCAAGTGTTCTTTCTTTGGTTGATTAACTTTGAGAATGCATCTGTTTCTTGATGCAAGCTTTAGGTCGGGTGTCATCATGTGGCAATCCCCAATCTTATTGGATGCGGGCTCGTCAAGCTTTTCAGGGCCACTGAAGTTCACCGCTTTCACATGGACTCTCAAATGTTCTTCACCCCTTAAAACACAATAAGAAGAAATAAATTCTTTCATTTTCTGTATAGCTTATCCTCACAGAGGTCAAGGGGGGTGCTGGAGCAATCTCAGCTAAATATGGGCACCTGGCAGGGGATACCCTAAATTGCAGGGCACATGGAGACGGACAACCATTCACACTCACACTCATACCTAGGGGCAATTTAGAGTATTCAAAATCGGGGTACCCGGAGAAAACCCATGCAAGCCCGGGTTGAAACTTCGATCCCAGACCTGAGAGGCCCTTGGGCCGCCCTCTAGAAATACACTTACAAAAAATGTTTTGTAATGATTAAAAACAGCTCTAAGCGTGAAGTCAAGTCTCAGAAATTTCAGTCCCAAATCTTGAAAACTTTGGTTTGATTTAAGCAAATAGGAAGTGCTGCAATAGCTTCAATTCTTTATTACGGCTGTGTCGTATCCAAAATTGGCACGTAGGTTGGAAGGCAGGAATTATAACAAGTCATTACACATGTTTTCAAAGAACTGTTTACTTTTGACCAAACGACTGTCTTTTGTGGAACCCGTTGGGTCAAGTACACTGCGCTAACATTTTGAGTCGAAAGAACAGTAAGACAATGGCTCGTTTAAAAAAAAATAAAACTAAAGTCGACTCAGTCATGACTCATAACACCACTTTCAGTGTGTAGACCTAAACCAAAAAGTGCGTGTATATTATAGGAGTGTACTTAAATACCTCTGGTGCTTGCAGAGCTTGGCTGTGCTGAATTTAGGAATATAAAGAGGCTTCTTCAGTCCCGCCCCCAAGAAGTTGGTGTGTTCATAGATCAGCTTTCGGATGTGCTCGATCCATTCCAGTTTGGTCTTAATAGTGGGCGCCTATTGATTTGGAAGACAGGCAAAAGTTAACATGGCCTTTTGGACCACTTTTGAGAACCACATAAGCATCCTATATTCGCTGGAATTTCAATTAATGTAAGAGTTACAATATTTGTTTTCTGTTTTACTTTCAAAGAGAGAGAGAAGAGCATCTAACCTTGAGAACAATGATGTTGTTCAATGTGGAACGCATCGAAAGTGCAAACTTGCGGGGGTTTCCCTCCACGTGCTCTATCACATTTAGTTCGGAGAGCTGAGGAGGCAATGGGATTATCATTTTCACAGATTTTGTTCACATATAAAAATGGTGTAAAGGATTACTCACATTAAGTTTTCTCTTGAAAATGTATTTGTACTTTCCCTTGGTGTCGTTGGCCACCTTGCAAAAAACCAAGGTCTTCTCCAAGAGAA
The DNA here is from genome assembly GCF_051989625.1 of Stigmatopora argus. NCBI lineage: Eukaryota > Metazoa > Chordata > Actinopteri > Syngnathiformes > Syngnathidae > Stigmatopora > Stigmatopora argus. The sequence goes on along the minus strand of NC_135407.1, from coordinate 10,604,117 downwards.
AGAGGTGTCTTTTTCTGCCCATTCTGAAGGGTGACTTGGAGTCCCACACTTTGAAGGACTCCTCCAGGAGCAGCTCCTCTTTGATGCTCTGGTCAAACCCTGAAGAAGGGTAAAGTAGGCAATGTAAGAAAATGATACATCAATGAAAAGCAAATGTGTGGCCATCTTGCCAAGTGTTCATTTACCATCCACCAAGGAGAGATGCATGGCATCATTGATTGCTTTGGAAATGCTAAGCATCACCTCCACGGCTTCCTGGAGCTCGCTATTCCTCCCACAACTTTCCAGGAGGTTCTAAATAAATGGAAAGAGCATTAAGACATTGCTTCCACAGAATCTCAGTTTGGCAATTTCCTGTATGTATGTGTAACTGAAGTCTAAATGTCGTTCAAAATCTTGTTTTCATAATACGGTAAAGTCATTTTACTCATGAATGCAGTAATACCTTGACATAACAGTGCCCCGACATACGAGAAATTTGAGATACGAGTAAAATTTCGAGCAAATATTTACCTTGAGATAAGAGACAAATTTTGATATACGAGCATACAGCTGCTGCTTATAAGAACATCAACTCTCGATAGGTTCCTTTTAAAAACTGTGGCTGAAAGTCAGGGTGGAGGCGGGGCAAATAGAGCCAACCAGGGAGAAGAAAGGTATCAAAATTTACAACAAAATTAGAATTAAGTTTAGTGTAAGGTTAGATTAAATTTATTTTTCAGTGTCTGTATCGCAATCCAAGTTCATTTAATATGTGTTATGTTACGAGCGCGTTTCCGTGCAAAAAGTCTCTCTCTCTGTCCCTCCCTCTCTCTCCCCTCCGCAAAATCCGTCTAATTTTAGTACTGTTAAACACATTTGAGTACAATTAAACCACTAGTTATTTGTTACTTTGTTAATAGATGGCAAATTATAACAAATAAACGTTTTTCCAATCCAATATCCTGTTTTTGGGTGTTTTTTTCAGAGGGTTGGAAACAATTAATTTGCTTTTAGTTCATTTCTATGGGAAACGTTGATTTGAGATACGAATAAATCGACATACAAGCTCAGTCCCGGAATGCATTAATCTCGTATCTCAAGGCACCATTGAATTGTTGTTTAATCAGGAAGTGGTGGTTTTGCTGATTGTCACATATTATGAGTAGGTAAAGAATGCAAATAATGTTGGTTTATTGAATAATACTAAAATCTTACCACCATTTTTTGGACATACCTTAAGCAGGAGTGGATATTGCAAGATTCTCTGTACAGGCTTGACCAGGTAGGAGATGATCGTGTTTGGCAATTTGTGTTTTTGCTGAATTTTCTGTTGAACACACACAGAAAGAGAGAAAAGACTGTAAGATCATGAAAATATGTGTCCTGAAGTCAAGTCAAGTTAACTTACATCAAAGTAGCTCCGAGAATGCTCCATGATGAGCTTCGAGGATCGTGGATTATTCTTGCAATAATCCACATACAAGTGAAACTTCCCAGCCTACAAACAAGATAAATTGTTAGGGAATCATTATGGGTCAATTGTCAGCATGATATTAGTTATGGATAAAGCAATAAATACCCATGTGACAAAGCAGTGTCCAACCTCTTCAGGCATGTCTTCATATTTCTCCAGTTCTTTGAGAAAGATGCTGAAAAAAAGATGGTTAATAAATACATTTAAAAAAGTAAATGGCGTACATTGTCAACTTTAAAGATTTACATGTGTCTCATTTAATTAAATAAAAGCGTGCATCCTAATAGACTTTTGGTACTTTCCATCAGGTAAGGCAATGTTTTAAGAATTTACCAAGTCTATTTGTTAAGGTTGGTGTACTCTGGTTGAAAACCATAAACCCTCAAAACCTTGACATAAAAGGCTAGTTATGGTTTTAGTTTTCATTTTTTTGTGAAAAGTCACACTGTCTGTCTACTTACTTCTGGTGGAATTCATAGAGCTCCAGCAGGTTCCCAAAGATGACATGCTGCATTTTGCTGATTCCTGGAGGGCTCTTATTGGTCTGCATCTCCCATGTGAAAATCTGCCAATGCCACACAAGAATTCACTTGGTTAGAGATTGTCTAAAATTAAATGGATGGAAACAGAAAAGAAACTCACGTCAATGCACTCGCCCAGGTCTCGCACGTATGTCTTCTCTGTTTGAATCAGCTCTGCCACAATAAACCTAAATAACAAAAAAATGAAGAAGGCATAAATGTGCATGAGTGAGGACATTTAAAAATCTAAATACTACTAAGGCTTAGGCCAGGGGTCGGAACCTTTTTGAAAGAGAGAGCCATAAACAGTTCCTATTTTCAAATGTCATTCCTTGAGAGCCATACTCACATTTTAAAAGTCAAAATACATGAAAATGTAATTTTTTAGTCATTTTACTACTTTTAAAGTACAAAAAGTCTGAAGAAGTTGTTACGCTGTTGCTAATCAATGAATATCAATGAGTTCAATGAGTATCAAAGAGAGAATGGATGCATTAGACTAATGAAAAAATAAATCAATACCAAAGTCCCGACGTGACGTTCCTATTGGTGCGTTCGGGACTCGGCTCTCTCACCACCGGTTTCCATATTTTAGCTCAAATGCACCCGTCAAAAGAGCCACTGTGGCTCCCGAGCCATAGGTTCCCTACCACTGTTCTAGGCATTGACATCATCTTCTCTTCAGCAGCAAATAACAAAATCTCTTTACCAATAAAAAAAAATCCTACCTGTTAAATGATGCTACTAAATTCACAAATGAGCCACATACCTTTTTTTGGAAGCAGATTTTTTTTCTGTGTTTATCTTGAGTGTGTCAGGAATGACATCCATTTCGAATTTCGTTATGGCAAGAAAGTCTTCTGATTCAACAGGATCTATGATGTCCTCTTTAGAAAATAAAGTAAAACATACCATGAATAATATACATACATACATACATACATTATTTACTTTATTTAAACATGATTGAATTCTCCAGGAGTCACAATAACTTAGAAGGACAAAAAGTATGATATGCATTGTCAGAAAAAAATGTTTTAAAAAGCCCACATTGAAAAGATAGCAAAAACTTTTCGTTTTCTCTTGGCACGTTCAATTGGACATTTCTAAATCAGTTTTTCATCACGAGCATTTACTGACAACAACAACAGGTGAATTTGCTTCATCACTCGTTGGATAAATTAAACTGCATTTATGTTGTTAGAAAATTTTGCAAGTGTAATTCAACTTACCTCCTATTCGTTCAATCATTGCAATAATTTGAGAAGCTAACTGTTCCATGTTAGAAAGTATTGTCCAAGTAGTTTCTGCAGGTTCCGATGTGAGTACTACCGCATCTGACTGATTTTCATTCGGATGTTGTTCATATCTCGGGGTAGACATCAAAGACCAAAGAGCGCTCCTTTGACGTCATCCTCTTTGATCGCGAGTTCAAATTTAGCGCCATACAGTGATATTATAATCAGCAAAATTGCAGTTAAAAACGATTACATTTTAATCTTAAAAATATCCCCAAAAATTGGCAACAGAGAAAAACGACGTTTTTTTCCATCGCATTGAATTTCTCACGCTTCTTGAACGTGACGTCACAACCTGTTTCAACGTTGGGCTTCCTGAATTTAGATTAATGAAACGTTTAAGTTCGTCCAGAAAATAAAGTAGCAGTGAACAACCTCATACTAATATTTTAGTGCGCAACAAAACAAAGCGCTGGGCCGCCCTGATGAATCTTTTGTCCTGAAAAAAACAACGTCTGAAAAAAGAAAGATTTGAGCCACACGCTAGCCTGCCAATGCTAGCCCTACCACAAATTCGACTACATCTAGCATACTGTTGTTTATACAGGCCGAAACTTGTGTTGAAGTTTGTGGACTAAATATTTTGATAAAACTGCATTAAATTACAAGGTACTGCATATATTTTTCTTGCTCATTAATGATTCACTGTCATTTCAAATTGTTCAAAATACAGTGAAAGTAATACGACTTTTGGTGCTTTAACAGAACTTTCTTTGTACTATTAGCTTAGTTTCTTTCTGCTAGTTCTTTTTGGATTGGATTTGATAACCCAATTACAGTGTTTATGCATCGAAGCCCTCTGGGTCAGACATTCATTCTTTCTACGTTGCAGTGGCGGGCCGTCAGGGCCTTCAAGGCCTTCTCTGCTGGCCTAAGAAATATCTGAATCATATTATATTTTGTCCATCAATACTTATTATTCCAAATGGTCTGTTAGCTTCCTTTCATTGCTTTCCCCCCTGGTTGCACTGCTTCCAGATGTGTGTTTTCATATTGAAGCATTTCATTTATTTGTTGCCAGATCAGATCTGCCTCAAAGCCTTTACAATCAGTTCTTGCGGGCTCTGCTGCATTAAACTAGACTGTTGCTGTTAACCAATCAGATTTCGAGTTGGCAACCCCACAATGATTTTTCATAGGCGTTAGCATTTTGCTGGCTGGGACATGTCATTGCTTTCACAAACTTTGATTGGCTAGTAGGCGGGCCAAAGCAGTACCCGAGGCAGCCGAGATCGCAAACTCCACCCACTATGGCCGACAGAAGCAAAAGCAAATGGATTCTGTTTGCTCACAAAGCTATTTTCCAGACGGACTTTTCCAGAAAAAATGGACATCATTAAGAAAGGGCGGTCAACTCCGAAGCTAGCAAGCCTGTTACAGCCGGGAAAATGGTGTGTGGGGCACTTTCAGCGCGCTAACTTAGCTCCACAAGCAAATAGTATATTGTTGTGTTGATTTAATGCTATTTTCAAAATGGACTATGCCAGAAATATGACAGGACAGGCTTGACTTTTATCATTAGCTTCGATGGCGATAGGAAAGAAGGAAGAAAGAAAGGAGGATGGATATTGTGTAAAAAGGATTTTTGGTGAGTAAAATATGGCTTTATTCCTAAATAATATTTCAATTGTGGGCCAAGTTCTGATATCTGAAAAGCTCCAGTGTTTGTATTTAATCACAAAATGCTGCTAGGAAGTGGATTTTACCCCAGTTTAATTTTTGGCGTTTCACCACTGATGTCCATCGCTGTCTTTTCCCGGGAAAAATCACCCCCCTGGCCTGGTTGTAATGTCTCAAAAGCTCCAGTATTTGTATTCAATCAATAAATGATGCTAGGAAGTGGATTTTACCTAATTTTAGTGCATTTTTAGTCATTTCACGTATGGATGTATCGACGTTCATCGCTGTCTTTTTACCGGGGAAATGATACTCCGGGCCCGGTTCTGATGTCTAAAAAGCTCCAGTATTTGTATTTAATCAATAAATGCTGTTTTCGGCTGGATTTTACCCCATTTTCGGGCAATATTTGCCCGTACGCCATTGACGTTCATTGCTGTCTTTTCCCGGGAAAATCACCCCCTGGCCTGGTTTTAATGTCTGAAAAGCTCCAGTATTTGTATTTAATCATGAAATGCTGCTAGGAAGTGGATTTTACCCCATTTTTGTGCATTAATTTATTGATTATTTTTTATGTGTCGCAGCTGTAGCTGCAGTAGAGGTTTTATAGCCATAAAATAGTTTTTGAGGGTTGAATTGATACGTTGAAGGCGCTACCAGAAAATGCACCGCCCGCCACTGGTATGTATGTGTATATGTATGTATGTATGTATGTATGTATGTATGTATGTATGTATGTATGTATGTATGTATGTATGTATGTATGTATGTATGTATGTATGTATATATGTATATATGTATATATATATATATATATATATATATATATATATATATATATATATATGTATATATATATATATATATATATATATATATATATATATATATATATATATATATATATATATACTTCAGCAACACGCTTATTTATTTATATATTTATTCATGTATGTATTTATTAACTTACCTATTACCTATCTATTTATGTCTAAAATGCCTTTCCTATTTCTGCATCCTCACCCTCTTGCTACTGTGACAACGAAATTTCCCGAATACAGGATTAATAAAGTTATCCAATCCAATCCGTGGGAAATTATGCCTATTCAAAAATCAATTAATTTATCCAAACAAGCCCAATTGTTTGAATAAATCCAATCTCTGCTCTGTTGTTTTCATTATTGTAAGGTATTACTGTATATCAAAACAAACCTTGAAAAACAAATTCAAAAATTCCAGCACAACCAAAATAGCTCAATTTTGTGACTTTCTGTTGGGTTTTTGTGTGGAGGTGAGTGTATGTGTGCCCGTCTTTTCCCCTCCTCTCATAGTCAGCTGAGTTCAGTTTCTTTGATTAAGCTTTTATATGTATATGAGGAGAGTGTTTGTTGACGTCTGGCGTGGAAGTATTGCTACCTTCACCTTATGTGTCTTGTCCAGTAACTCATGTTTTTGCCTTTTGTCGGTTTGCGTTTCTGCCCCTGTTTATTTTGTCACTTGGATATAGAGCTTTTGTCATTAAAAGGCCAGATTTTTTCACCAGCAATTTTTGCCATCTTTTCTTCCCTGCATCCTGGGTACATGACACATTTAAGACAATGGATTATTTTATATTTAAAGTGATTGTATTAGTATGTGGAAAAAATACTGAAACACTTATTGGATGGTTTCCTACATTGATTTTAACACGGAGCCAGCTTTTGACCCTTAAACTACGGGAAAAGTGCGGTTCCAAAGAGACTATCCACTGTTGAAGCTGACTAACGCAAGCGAATGTGGTCTGAACTCAACCTTAGTGTGTGGGCCATATTTAATGATGATTTCATAAATTGATGTGGGCCATTTGTAACTGGGCGCCTGGCTCCAGTTGGCTTGTGGGCCATATGTTCAACACCACTGCTGTATTCCGTAGTTACTCATTGTATGCACCCGTCTGTCGCTGTAAATCAAAGGGGTGAATGAATTATTGATGCAGTCTTTCCTACTGTCCTACCTAAAAACAGCAGCAATATACTTGGATATTCCCAATACAGGAATTGGATATCTTTAATGTGTCACATTGGTTGCCCAGACTGCAGCAGTCCCCACGTCACGTAGCCCAATTAACCAATCAGAAACTATCCAGGCTCCTCTTTCACGATGAATTCGCAAGAATAATAATAATAATCGGACATAGGCCATGTCGTCATTACCACAACACAAAAAAAAAAGCCTACTTGTCATCACACGCAGAAACTGCGTGTGACGAAATTGATGGTGCTTCTCCATAAGCTACGTTTAATCGGCAAAAGACCTAAATAAGTGTAAGTTACGGACTTGTAGTTTGTCATTCCGCTGTTGTGGATACAGGTCGCTTACCTCTCGATTACCGCACACTGTCTGCCACTTACCTTCCTTCAAGTCAGCCAGCAGGAGGCAGATCACCAACCAACCATCTATTCATATGCCGCAGAAGGGAATGTGTGGTATGTTAGCGCGAGTTTAGATGTCTGATGGATGTGGGGAAAAAACTGTCCTTAAGCCTATTTGTCCGAGCTTTGTGGGACCTATAGCGTCTGCCAGAGGGCAGCAGCTGGAACAGATTGTGACCAGGGTGGTAAGGGTCCCCTATGATGTTCTTGGCTCTGCTGAGGTAACGCGGGCTGGCAATGTCTTCAAGTGAGGGCAGAGAGCAGCCGACAATCCTCTGGGCAGTGTTAATCACTTTCTGCATGGCCTTTTTGTCTGCCGCCGTGCTTCCAGCGTACCACACTGTGATGCCGTACGCCAGGATGCTCTCTACAGTGGTTCTATAGAAGGTTCTCAGAAGATTGGAGCCCAAGTTGTTCTTCCTAAGTACCCTGAGGAAATGGAGTCGTGTCTGAGCCTTCTTCACCACTGCCGTGGTGTTTGTAGACCATGAGAGCTTGTCCGTGACGTGGACCCCCAGGAATTTAAAGGACTGGACCCTGTCTACACATACTCCATTTATGAGGAGTGGGGCCAGATCTGTGCCGTGTTTGCGAAAGTCCAAGATTATTTCTTTAGTTTTCGTGGTGTTCATTGTGAGATTGTTCACCGAGCACCACGAAGACAAATTGTTGACCTCATCTCTGTAAGCCGACTCATCCCCTCCTGAGATGAGTCCGACCACAGTGGTGTCGTCAGCGAATTTGATGATGGCGTTAGACTGGTGGGTGGGTGTACAGTCGTAGGTGTACAGGGAGTACAGAAGAGGACTCAGTACACAGCCTTGAGGGGAGCCAGTGCTTAGTGTAATGGACAGGCCTATTACATTCATGCTGCCAATGGTTGGCTTTTTGGGGACAGGGATGATGGTGGCAGATTTCAGACAAGATGGAATGATGGATAGTTGCAGGGAACAATTGAAAATATTTGTGAAGACTCCAGCCAGCTGGTCAGCACAGGCTTTGAGCACCTTCCCAGGTACTCCGTCTGGGCCCGCAGCCTTCCTGGTGTTCACAGACCGCATTACCAGTCTCACTTCCTGTTCCCGGAACGTCAGTGTATTGCTGCAGGGTGGTGGTGGGGGTGTTGAGACTGGGTCTGATTTGTCAGTCTCAAAGCGGGCAAAGAAACGGTTCAAATTCTCCGCTAGTGAGGCATCTGCATTAACAGACATATTATTGTTATTGTTATTGTAGTTGGTAATATGTCGTATTCCTTGGCACATCTTCTTTGGGTTATTTTCTGTGAAGTGCTCCTCAATTTTTTTGGTATATGCTGCCTTGGCCTTTTTAATGCCTCTTTTCAGCTCAGCTCTGGCAGCGCTATATTTTATCTTGTCCCCTGATCTAAAGGCGGAATTACGGCATTTGATGAGTGCCTGTGTCTCATTGGTCATCCAGGGTTTTTGGTTAGAAAAAACCCGTATTCGTTTATCTATAGTGACGTTGTCGATGCAGTTTTTGATGTAAGAAAGTACAGAGTCCGTGTAGTCCTGGAGGTTGTCGTGTACAAAAAGTTCCCAGTTGGTGCGGGAAAAGCAGTCCTGCAGCTGAGAGAGTGCGTTGTTTTTATTGTCTTTATTTGTGGCGTTGTTTGCCTCCGGAGTGGAGTGTAAGCGGGAGTGAGAGATAGGCAGAGGTGATCTGATCCAGCTAGGTGAGGGAGGGAAGAAGGGACACAACGCATGCCCGAAGGCGGTCTTGACGACGAAGACCACAAAGGTGGTGGGAAAGACAATAAAAATAACATCACAAATGACATACGAATGATTTAAGAGGAGATTTACATCTGACAGATTGGCCGACCATAATAGAGAAAAGACACAGTGATGCTTCAGAACCTTGGACAGCACCCTTCTGGAATAGGATTCCCGAAGGTGTTCACGTCACCTCACCACCACTAAATTTCCAAAAGATAATTGTACAGGTAAGAATATTTCAGTTATTACCACGGTAGTTGGCGATTGTGAGATGAGGATTCGTAAGTTAGCACAATTTAATTTACAGACCTCCTAAAAGTGGTAATACCAGGAGAATGTCTCATTTCGGTTCCTAGGCTTTAGTTTCCCGTTTGTTAAATAGTGCATGGGTGTCGTGCACCTATTTTTTTACAAGGATTCATTGACGTATCCATGTACATTTGCTACATTGCAGAAAACTGCGTGTGCTTTCTTTTGGCGCATTGGGACATCTTGCAGTCCGCCAGAAGAGGGCGCTATAAGACCTTTTTTATTTCTAGATTTAGAACAAGGGTGGCCAAGTCCGGTCCTCGACAGCCCCTATCCAGCCTGTTTCCATTTGTCCCTCCTCTAGCACACCTGAATCCAGTGGCGGGCGGTGCATTTTCTGGTAGCGCCTTCAACGTATCAATCCAACCCTCAAAAACTATTTTATGGCTATAAAACCTCTACTGCAGCTACAGCTGCAACACAAAAATAATCAATAAATTAATTACAGCAATGAACGTCAATGGCGTACGGGCAAATATTGCCCGAAAATGGGGTAAAATCCAGCCGAAAACAGCATTTATTGATTAAATACAAATACTGGAGCTTTTTAGACATCAGAACCGGGCCCGGAGTATCATTTCCCCGGTAAAAAGACAGCAATGAACGTTGATACGTCCATACGTGAAATGACAAAAAAATGCACTAAAATTCGGTAAAATCCACTTCCTAGCGATGGACGTCAATGGTGAAACGCCAAAAATTAAACTGGGGTAAAGTCCACTTCCTAGCAGCATTTTGTGATTAAATACAAACACTGGAGCTTAAATACAAACACTAGAGCTTTTCAGATATCAGAACTTGGCCCACAATTGAAATATTATTTAGGAATATGGCCATATTTTACTCACCAAAAATCCTTTTTACACAATATCCATCCTCCTTTTTTTCTTCCTTCTTTCCTATCGCTATCGAAGCTAATGATGAAAGTCGAGCCTGCCCTGTCATATTTCTGGCATAGTCCGTTTTGAAAATGGCTTTAAATCAAAACAATGATATACTATTTGCTTGTGGAGCTAAGTTAGCACACTGAAAGTGCCGCACACACCATATTCCCGCCTGTAAGAGGCTTGCTAGCTTCGGAGTTGACAGCCCTTTCTTAATGATCTCCATTTTTTTTCTGGAAAAGTCCGTCTGGAAAATAGCTTTGTGAGAGAAATCTGCAACAGAATTCATTTGTTTTTGCCACTGTCGGCCATGTGGGTGGAGTTTGCGATCTCTGGCTGCTTTGGCCCGCCTACTAGCCAATCATAGTTTGTGAAAGCAATGACATGTCCCAGCCAGCAAAATGCTAACGCCTATGAAAAATCATTGTGGGGTTGCCAACTCGAAATCTGATTGGTTAAAAGCAACAGTCTAGTTTAATGCAGCAGAGCCCCCAAGAACTGATTGTGAAGGCTTTGAGGCAGATCTGATCTGGCAACAAATAATGGGTGAAATGTGATTGGTTAAATGCTTCAATATGAAAACACACATCTGGAAGCAGTGCAACCAGGGGGAAAAGCAATGAAAGGAAGCTCACAGATCATTTGGAATAATAAGTATTGATGGACAAAATATAATATGATTCAGATACGTATTTCTTAGGCCAGCAGAGAAGGCCTTGAAGGCCCTGACGGCCCGCCACTGCCTGAATTAAATGATCAACTCATCAGCAAGCTATCCAGAAGCTCCACACCGATCTCGATTATTTGATTCAGATGTGTTGGTGGACGGACAGACTGGATAGGGGTTCTCGAGGACTGGAGTTGGCCACCCCTGGTTTAGAACATAAACCCATCTGCAGAAGGATAATTGACTTTGTGTTGCAATTAAACAGAAGTTGATTCTTCGAGTCCCCGTCCCTTTATTAGATACACCTAACTAGTACCTGGTTGTACTCCCTTTTGCCTTCAGAATTGCCCGAATCAGCCATGGCATAGATTCAATAAGGTACTACAAACATATCTCATATAGATTAGTCAATATTGCCATTGGAGTACATCGAAAGCATTTTCATGTGCAAGAAACCATGCAATCTGGCAGGTTGTGGTGTTCCAACGATGTTATTGGCACCAAGTATGCCAAGAAAATATTCCTCAGACTACTACACAGCCACCACGAGCCTGATACAAGGCAGTTGGATCCAAAAATTGACTCATGAGACCAGGCGATGCTTTTCCAACTTTCTATGCTCCAAATTTGGAGAGTCTGACCAAATTGTGGTATCATTTGCCTCAAGCTTATAAATTTTATGTGTTCGGAGATGCTGCATATCTGGTTATGTGAGTTAGTCCTGGCTTTCAATCAGCTCAAATCATTCTCCAGCATCAACAAGGTATGTTGGCCCAATGGATGTTTCTACTTTTTGGGACCATTCTTCTTTAAACCCAGCAGCAGTGAACAAGAGCAACATATGAGTTTAACTAAAAGCCAGATTGCATGGGCCAATTTGAAGGTTATAATTGAATATTTCTACTGATGGGTAAAGTGTTCCAGAATACTGGAGCCTGAATAGAGAAGACTGGCAAACATGGCACCAAAAGACACGCATGCTGGGAACTACGGTTCTCGGGAAGAACATAGGGTGATGACTAACTTGACGAGGCAGCAAGATTCAAAGGCAATTGAATATATAAATAGGAGGTAATAGCATGTGCGGTCGTTTGGTCGCCGGTCTTTTGGTCGTTGGTCTTTTGATCGCCGGTCTTTTGGTCGCCCGTTGTCGCGGTCGGGGCGACCAAAAGACTGGCGACCAAAAGACGGCGACCAAAAGACCGGCGACCAAAAGACCGGCGACCAAAAGACCGCGACCAAAAGAACGGCGACCAATCGACCGCACACGCCGGGGAGAACATGTGTGCCAACTTCATGTCTCTTGCTAAGATAAAATTCAAATAGAATTCCGACAATGTTTACCGCCCGTTGAAAATGCATGGACCGCCACTGGGTGATTGTAAATCTCTAGCCAGCCAGAGATCGCAAACTCCACCCACAATGGGCGACAGAGGAAAACAAATGGATTTGGTTGCAGATTTGCTCACAAAGCTATTTTCCAGACGGACTTTTCCAGAAAAAAATGGACATCATTAAGAAAGTGCGGTCAACTCCGAAGCTAGCAAGCCTGTTACAGCCGGGAAAAGGGTGTGTTCGCCACTTTCAGTGTGCTAACTACAAGAGAGCTACCAAAGTGTATCTGGAGTGAGCTGCACAAGCAAATATATTGTTGTGTTGATTTAAAGCCATTTTCAAGACGGACTATGCCAGAAATATGACAGGACAGGCTCGACTTTCAGCATTAGCTTCGATGGCGATATAAAAGAAGGAAGAATGAAAGGAGGATGGATATTGTGTACAGTAAAAAATGATTTTTGGTGAGTGAAATATGGCTATATTCCTAAATATTTCAATTGTGGCACCTGGTTCTGATATCTGAAAAGCTCCAGTATTTGTATTTAATCACCAAATGCTGCTAGGAAGTGGATTTTACCCCAGATTAGTGCAATTTTTGCCGTTTCGCCATTGACGTCCATCGCTGTCTTTTCCCGGGGAAATCACCCCTGCCCTGATTGTACTGTCTCAAAAGCTCCAGTATTTGTATTTAATCAATAAATGCCATTTTTGGCTGGATTTTACCCCATTTTCGGGCAATGTTTGCCCGTACGCCATTGACGTTTATTGCGCTCTTTTCCCAGGAATATCACCCTCCTGGCCTGGTTTTAATGTCTGAAAAGCTCCAGTATTTGTATTTAATCATTAAATGCTGCTAGGAAGTGGATTTTACCTCATTTTTGTGCATTGATTTATTGATAATTTTTTATGTGTCGCAGCTGTAACTGCAGTAGAGGTTTTATAGCCATAAAATAGTTTTGGAGGGTTGGATTGATTCGTTGAACACGCTACGAGAAAATGCACGGACCGCCACTGGGTGATTATAAATCTCTAGCCTGGACACAGATCGTGATTGATACAGCCACTTGTGCCTGGAATATTTTGTAAATAAAACCTTCAAAGCGACTGTTCATCGTCTCCAGCCTGCATTGAGATAACCAACATTCTCACTACCCGAAATGAATTGAACCCACGGAGGAAGAAAGAGCACCCTTCCTCCAACATTGGGTACAAATCAAGCATGCCTTACCTGGAAATTTCTCTCCACATGACTCTTTTTGATATTTGAGAACTTCTTGCGACAAAGCGAACATGTGGGGAAGACGCAGTTGGGGAAATGCGACAAGCGGTCCTCAATGAAAATCCAAAAGGGTGTCTTTCCTCTTTCTTCCTCCACAATTTTATGAATGTCGATCGGAAAACCTTACATAATTTTGGAGCATTTTTATTAAATGCATCAAAAGCACTAGAAAAAAAATCATAAGGTCAAAATCAATTCTAGTATTTTTTTTGTCCACAGACAATTGTTTTGAAATATTTAACAATTACACAATCATTGAACAGGTACAATATTTACCAACAAATAAATAAGCAAAAAATTCTGTGAAAATAACAATGACGTTTAATTTTGTAAAAATATTAAACAATATACAAATATAAGAACAATCATGTGAACTGTGCAATAGGGGAAAGGGGATACAAAAATATCCAATTTAAATGTGCCCTTTGTTCCAAATCATCTTCATATCTTTAACAACATACAAGTATATACAAGCAATAAGAGCTACAAGTCTACAATATGAAAAATACAAAATTTATTTAATTCAATTTAAAGGTGACTCTATTTCCCCATATGTTCTTTGTTGGTTGATTAACTTTCAGAATACCTCTGCTTCTCCACCCCTTATGACACAACAAACAACACATTATATTTTATTATTAATGTATTTTACCTAAATACAAGTGACCAGGGAGAAAACCACATGATGATTTTGGAATAGTATATAGAGGTTTCTTCAGTCCTACCCCCAGGAAGTTGGTGTGTTCGTGGATCAGCTTTCGGATGTACTCGATCCTGTCTAGTTTGGTCTTAATGGTGGACGCCTATTGATTTGGAAGACAGGCAAAAGTTAACGTGGCCTTTTGGACCACTTTTGAAACCCAAATAAACATCCCATATTCACTGGAATTTCAATCACTGTATGAGTTACAGTGGTACCTCGAGATGCGAGCTTAATTCGTTCCGGGACTGGCCTCGTATGTCGATTTACTCGTAACTCAAATGAACATTTCCCATAGAAATTAACTAAAAACAAATTATTGTGTTCCAACCCTCTGAAAAAACACCCAATACAGACGCTCCCCTACTTACGAACGAGTTAGGTTCCGAGCGATTGTTCATAAGGTGAATTTGTTTGTAAGTTGATTCAGTGCTATATTTTGTATTATAATTTATGTTTAAGGCCTATATAAGTATATTGAAGGTTTATATAAGTGCATTTGTATGTTTAAGGCTTGTATAAGTAACACACATCGGTTTGTACTGAAAAAACATTTAATAAAATGGAGAGAATATGTACAGTACTGTATAGAGAAAGAGAGAGAGATTTATGTATTAGAAACTGGCCGAAAGAAGCGATCCAACGACGATTGCACAGTTTTCTTCTTTTTTTCATCATAAATGATGCGGTAGCACTGTATGACATCATTCAATTGATTTGGAAACTTTGTGCAACGTTCAATATTTGGGTCCTGCTGCTCGATCTTTCTGTTTATAAATGGTACTGACGGTCGAACGATTCAAGTTGTATGACCGTGCAACGCTCACCACTCTCACGCGCATCAAGCTTCGTTATTATTGCCACTCGTTTCAAATGAAATGGCTTACCTCTTCCTTGCAACTCCCTCAATAGAAGCCTTTCACTTTTTACCAACCATATTCAATAATAGATGCATGAGATATTTAATGATACAAATGAAAAAGGTTCTTTGCACACTGGAGATACGTTCACGCACTTCCCCATTGCAACGAAGAAGAAGGTAGATGCTGGGCGAGCTGAGCCCTCACAGCGCCAGGCGTCGGTATTAGCGGCGGAAAGAAGCACTACTCGGAAAAAAATACAAAATCGAACTTGCGAACATTTTTCGACATAAACGTAATTTGCAGACATGTTTGTATGTACCGTTGTTCGTAAGTCGTATGTTCGTAAGTAGGGGAGCGTCTGTACAGGATATTGGTTTGGAAAAACATTTTTATTTGTTCTAATTCGCCATCTATTAACAAAGCAACAAATAACTAGTGGTTTAATTGTACTAAAATGTGTTTAACAGTACTAAAATTAGACGGATTTCGCAGAGGCGAGAGAGACTGACAGGGGGGGGGGGGGGCTTTTTGCACGGCAATGCGCTCGTAACATAACAAACAAATTTAAATGAACTTGGATTACGATGCAGACACCCTCAAAAATAAATTTAATCTAACCTTACACTAAACTTAATTCTAATTTTGTTTTAAATTTTGATACCTTTCTTCTCCCGGGTTGGCTCTATTTGCCCCGCCATATAGGTGTGAAAATACAGCACTTTCAAAGAGAGAGAAGAGCATCTAACCTTGAGAACAATGATGCTGTCCAACGTGCAACTCATCGACAGTGAAAACTTGCTGGGGTTTCCCTCCACATGCCCTATCACATTTAGTTTGATTATAATTTTCCCAGATTTTTTTTCACATGTAAAATGGCGTAAAGGACTACTCACATTAACTTTTCTCTTAAAAATGTATTTTCAGTTTCCCTTGGTGTCCTTGGCCACCTTGCAGAAAACCAAGGTCTTCTCCAAGAGATAGAGGTGTCAAGTAGGCAATATTAGAAAATGATACCTCCACGAAAACCAAATGTGTGGTCATCTTGCGGTGTTCATTTACCATCCACCAAGGAGATGCATGGCATCGTTGGTTGTCTTGGAAATATTAAGCATCACCGCCAGGGCTTCTTGGAGCTCTCTTTTCCTCTCACAACATTCCAGGAGGTTCTAATTAAATTGAAAGAGCTTTAAGACATTGCTTCCACAGAATCTCAGTTCGCCAAGTTCCTGTATGCATGTGTAACTGAAGCCGACATGTTGTTCAAAATCTTGTTTTCATAATACGGTAAAGTTATTTAACTTATTAATATTATTGTTTAATCAGACACAATTGGAACTTGTGGTTTTGCTGATTGTCACATATTCCGAGTATGTAAAGAATGCAATTCATGTGGTTTACGGAATGCCGTATTTTCTCGCATATAATTCGCCCCTAAATTTGCTTTAAAATCGTTGAATTTTAAAATTTCTCACATAAACCGACCCCTGATTCACAATTTTCACCTCCATATTCATGGTTTTAACTGGGAGTATGCGTTACTTTGAAGGGAAAATAAGAAAAAATACTCACACGGGTTATTTCTGAGATCCTGTATGAATCCAAAGGATTGTCTGATGGATTGCACATTCCGAAAACGTTGTTGCCTGTACGTGGATGAAATAAAAGTCATTATCAGAGGGGGGACTTGGAAAAGCAATGTATTCATTCACATGCAGATTTTCAGAAAAATACCGTATTTACTCGTATGTAAGCAGCACCCTTAAAATTGCCTTAATGTTGAATTTTACAATTTACAAAAGGCCCTGATTTACAATTTTTGCCTCCATATTCATGGTTTTAATAGGGAGTACAAATGTGTTACTTTGAAAGGAAAATCTTAAGAAAAATCATCGCAAGTGGTATTTCTGAGATACTCTTTTTTTTAAAGCAGATTATTAGGGTCAATATCATAAGGAAGTTTTAATATGCCAGTCTTTGTAAATGCAAAATATCAAATTATTTTGTTTGAAAAAAGAAATGTCTATCTTGATGAGAACCTGATGCTTTTTAATGACAGAAATTACAATTTTCTTATCAGAAGTTTAAGATGTTGTGGCGGACAAATTGCTTATAATGTCAAAACATCGATTTTTTTGATGGTTCATATTACTGCAATAGTTGTCACTTTTGAACAAGAAATAAAAAGAATAAAATCTAAGCAGAATTTTGTTTTATTTTATAATCCTAAATGTACAATTTCCTTTCAAAAAGGAAATAACGCAAGTACAACCAGCAAGTATGTCCGTACCGGTATAATGTTCACCAAGTCTTTGGGTGGAAAAATAGCATGAGATACACATTACACAGGTATCAAGGCTGATATTTTGACAATCGACCGCAAGACCTTCGATTAGCCTTAAATACTATTGGGATGTGCTGACATGGTACAAGTGAGTTTTTTTTCACTTTTTATGCAAGATAGTTTTTCTTCTTGAATTTCATTTATAGGTGTTAAAATAAATTTAGTTTTGCGTTTTAACGGTTTATCATTTTCCTATTTTGAAATAAATGACAATATGGGCCGCATTGTCTTGCGTCAAGGTGTTTCGTCTTTGTCACCTTGCAGTTTCATGCATGTCGTCTTTTTATGCGCATATAAACTGTACCCTCGACTCAGTCATTTTTTGTCCGACAAATGCGGCTTATATGAGAGTAAATACGGTAATATAGGCACAAAAACAAATATGGATACATGAACGTTTTAAAGAAATTCATCCCATAATGGTTGTTTTTTTATGGCAAAACAGAAAATAACCAACAAATAGTAAATGTTAATTTGCCAACATCTACTGGTAAAAAGAGTATAGCAACCCTAAGTTTTGTGCGCATGTAAGGCATTCCCTTGATCTAGTCATCATTTTTTTGTGTTACAAATACAGCTTATATGCGAGAAAATACAGTAATACTAAAATCTTTCCAACATTTTTAGGCGTGCCTTTACCAGGACCGGATATCTCAAGATTCTCAGCACAGGCTTAACAAGGTAGGAGTTGATCATGTTTGGGAGTTGAGGTTTCTGCTGAATTTTCTGTTCAACACACAGAGAGAAAATACTCTAAGATCATGAAAATGTTTCCTGAAGTCAAGTTTGACATTTAACTTACATCAAAATAGTTCAGAGAATGCACCATGTTGAGTTTAGAGGATCGTGGATGGTTCTTGCAATAATCCACATACAACTGAAACTTCAGCCTACAAACCGGATACATTTTTACGGAATCATTATGGGTCAAATGTCAGCGGGACAGTGGTTATGGATAAAGCAATAAATACCCATGTGACAAAGCAGCGTCCAACCTCATCAGGCATGTGTTCATTTTTCTCCAGTTCTTTGAGAAAGATGCTGAAAAAGAGATGGTTAATAAAAACGTTTTAAAAAGTGAATGGCGTAGATCAACATCAAAGATTTATGAGTCTCATTTTATTAAATTAGAACGTGCATAAAAAACGTTGCCTTACGTAAACCAATGTTTTAAGAATTTACCAAGAGCAGCCTCATTTATTAAGATTTTTCGACTCTTTAAAAAACAAACACTCAAAACTTTGACGTAAAAGGCTTTAGGTTTCATTTTTTGTGAAAAGTCACATTGTTTACTTGTGGTGGAATTCATATAGGTCCAGCAGGTTTCCAAAGATGAGGTGTTGCATTTTGCTGATTCCTCCAGGGCTCCTATAGTTAGTACGTATCTCCCATGTGAAAATCTGCCAATGCCACACAATTCACATGGTTAGAGATTGTCTAAAATAAAATGGATGGAAACAGAAAAGAAACTCACGTCAATGCGCTACACCAGGTCTTGCAATCATTTCTGCTTGAATCAGCTTTGCCACAATGAACATGCTAAAAATAAAAAAAGGCATGAATGTGCCAGCAACTGATCAAGCAAAGTAGGCATGGGTGAGAGGACATTTATAATTGAAAATAAGGGATATTCTTGGCATTTACATCTTCCATTCAGAAACAAATAACAAAATAAATAATGATAAATAAATAAAAAATCCTACTTGTTAAATGATACTACAAAATTCACAAATGGATAATGAGCCACATACCTTTTTTTTGGTAGCAGATTTTTTTTCTGTGTTTATCTTGAGTGTGTCGAGAATGACATCCATTTTGAATTTCACTGCGGTTAAGCCAGCGGACATTTGCGTTTTCGTGGTCAAATGAGCGGACGCTCAAAATAGCCCCCCAATGAATCCAAGCATTACGGTAATTCAATTCAACACAGAATTGCAGCGGTTAACTTCGTGTGCTTGTAGTGCTTTTAAACCTTTGAAAATACTCTCAACAGTCAAAAAACTGCACCACATAACTCCAGCATTTTCATTATTTAAAAATGAAATAAAGTGTCGGGCTTAAAAAATACTTCACTTCACAAGTACAATATTATGTGAATCCCCCCCTTTTTTGTCCATTTCATCATCCATATCGTGCATCCTCGAAATGGTTGCAAGGGTTGCTATATGCGTACTTTGTTCAAGGTTGCAGGTCCCATTTTTGTGATACTGAAAATCAAGATTTTTTTTCCGTAATTTCCAGGCAAGGTGGGTCAATCCTAGTAGACCTCCATGACTAATAACATACATAAAATAATGCAATTTCACGGATTAAATTAGGAGAAAATTGGAATTAAAATGCGTAGTAAAGGGTTGCGGGAGTTGCTATATGCATAGTTTGTTTAAGGTTGCTGGTCCCATTTTTGTGGTACTTTCCAGGCACATGGATCAATCCTAGTAGCAAACGTCCCCGACGACTCACAAACTCAAAACTATTCAATTTCCCATACTGAATTTAGAGAAAATTGGAATTAAAAATGCTACATGCGTACTTTTTGTTCAAGGTTGCATGTCCCACTTTTGTGGAAATGTAAATTAAGATTTTTTCATAGTTTTCAGGCAAGGTGGGTCAATCTCAGGAGTGAACCTCCGTGACTACTCACATTCTCAAAATCATGCAATTTTACAGATAAAACAGAGAAAATTTGAATTAAAATTCCCACATGCATACTTTGTTCAAGGTTGCACTTTTACAATTTTTGTGGTACAGTGGTACCTCGACATACGTGTGCCCCGACATACGAGCAATTTCAGATAAGAGTAAAATTTTGAGCAAATATTTACCTTGAGATATGAGCCAAATTTTGAGATACGAGAAAGCCAGGTGGCCAAGGCATGAGAGGTTGTTTATGATTTTAGCGCAATGTCTTTTTTGCCGCATCTCTTTTGTGTATACAGATATGTACGAGCACTCGGCGGAGCGTTGCATTTTCACGTGTTTTTCCCCGTTAGTCAATGCATAATACAAAGTGAACAACAATGGATCCAAAGCAAACAGGTGGAATGAAGAGTTGTGCAAAGAAAAGGCGAATGATGACAATCAATATTAAGCGCGAAATGATTGAAAAATATGAGTGGTGTCAGGAGCGGCCTGTTTGTCCCTCCTGACATGCCGTTAGAGAGCAGCTGCAGTCAATCTGCTGATTGCTTCCTGTTTTCTTATTTAAGGAGCAATGAGTCATAGGACCATTGCCGGATCATTCTTCTGTTTATGCGTGCGCGCAGCATGATGCCGTTTTGCTTTCCAAGCCATTGACGCTGCGGCTTTATGCTCTCCAGTTCGGTGTCGTTCGTTATCTTACAGTCGCCAGGATTTACTCACTATCCGAAGGATATGCGATACAGCCGATTTCTCAACAAACTCTCCGGGATCTCCGTGGCTAGCCAGCCCACCAAAAGCACGTCGAAGGCGGCGAAGGGACAGAAAACAGAAGCGTGGATGCCGGGCGGGCCTTGCTGCTAAGCTGAAAGAACAACCACACCGAGCACCGCTTCCTAGTATCCTTTTGACCAACGCCCGATCCATCACCCACAAAATGGATGAGTTGGAACTTCGTATTGCTACCAACAGCTTTGTTAGGAACTGTAATATTATTATCATCACAGAAACGTGGCTACACCCGCATATCCCCGACGCTGCGGTATCGCTAGCTAGCCGAACGCTTTTTCGGAACGACCGTTCAAAAGTATTAACAGGCAAAAGCAAGGGAGGAGGACTGTGCATGTATATACATAATGAATGGTGTGGTGACAGTAGGACAATTGACACTCACTGTTCCCCGGATTTAGAGTTATTGGCAATACGGTGTAGGCCCTATTATCTACCGAGAGAGCTAACTGTCGTCATAGTAACGGCTATCTATATACCTCCCAATGCTAACGTTAACACGGCACTTAACCTCCTGCTAACGGCTGTAAACAAACAACAGCTTGACCACCCCGATGGAGTTTTTATTGTCGCTGGTGATTTCAACAAGGCGTGTTTAAAGACTGTTTTACCTAAGTTTATTCAATACGTAAATTGTAATACTAGAGGAGACAAAACTCTTGACCATGTCTATTCAAACATCAAACAAGCTTATAAAGCCACTTCCCTCCCTCACCTAGCTGGATCAGATCACCTCTGCCTATCTCTCACCCCCGCTTACACTCCACTCCGGAGGCAAACAACGCCACAAATAAAGATAATAAAAACTTGGCCCGACGACGCACTCCCTCAGCTGCAGGACTGTTTTTCCCGCACCAACTGGGAACTTTTTATACACGACAACCTCCAGGACTACACGGACTCTGTACTCTCTTACATAAAAAACTGCATTGACGTCACTATAGATAAACGAATACAGGTTTTTCCTAACCAAAAACCCTGGATGACCAATGAGACACAGGCACTCATCAAATGCCGTAACTCCGCCTTTAGATCAGGGGACAAGATAAAATATAGAGCTGCCAGAGCTGAGCTGAAAAGAGGCATTAAAAAGGCCAAGGCAGCATATACCCCAAAAATTGAGGAGCACTTCACAGAAAATAACCCAAAGAAGATGTGGCAAGGAATACGACATATTACCAACTACAATAACAATAATATGTCTGTTAATGCAGATGCCTCACTAGCGGAGAAATTGAACCGTTTCTTTGCCCGCTTTGAGACTGACAAATCAGACCCAGTCTCAACACCCCCACCACCACCCTGCAGCTATACACTGACGTTCCGGGAACAGGAAGTGAGACTGGTAATGGGGTCTGTAAACACCAGGAAGGCTGCTGGCCCAGATGGAGTACCTGGGAAGGTGCTCAAAGCCTGTGCTGACCAGCTGGCTGGAGTCTTCACAAACATTTTCAATTGTTCCCTGCAACAATCCATCATTCCATCTTGTCTGAAATCTGCCACCATCATCCCTGTCTCCAAAAAGCCAACCATTGGTAGCATGAATGATTATAGGCCTGTTGCCCTCACGCCTGTGATCATGAAGTGCTTTGAAAAGTTGGTAGCCCGCCATATCAGGAATACAATCCCTCCCTCAATTGACCCTCACCAGTTTGATAATAGAGCAAACAGGTCCACTGATGATGCTATTGCCATTGCTCTTCATACAGCACTGAGCCACCTGGAACACCATGGGAACTACATGAGGATGCTCTTCATTGACTATAGCTCAGCCTTCAACACCATAAAACCGGACATTCTGACTGACAAACTCTCCCACCTTGGACTATCCTCTTCAATCTGCTGCTGGATAAAGAACTTCTTGACCAACCGACCACAGACTGTTAGACTTGGTCCCCACCTCTCTTCCTCCATTACACTAAGCACTGGCTCCCCTCAAGGCTGTGTACTGAGTCCTCTTCTGTACTCCCTGTACACATACGACTGTACACCCACCCACCAGTCTAACGCCATCATCAAATTCGCTGACGACACCACTGTGGTCGGACTCATCTCAGGAGGGGATGAGTCGGCTTACAGAGATGAGGTCAACAATTTGTCTTCGTGGTGCTCGGTGAACTATCTCACACTGAACACCACAAAAACTAAAGAATAAATGCTGGACTTTCGCAAACATAGCACAGATCTGGCCCCACTCCTCATAAATGGAGTATGTGTAGACAGGGTCCAGTCCTTTAAATTCCTGGGGGTCCACGTCACGGATAAGCTCTCCTGGTCTACAAACACCAGTGAAGAAGGCCCATAAATGACTCCATTAGCTTAGGGTACTCAGGAGGAACAACTTGGACACCAAGCTTCTGGTAACCTTCTATAGAACCACTGTGGAGAGCATCCTGGCATACTGCATCAAAGTGTGTTACGCTGGAAGCACGGCAGCAGACAAAAAGGCCATGCAGAAAGTGATTTACACTGTCCAGAAAATCGTCGGCTGCTCTCTGCCCTCACTGGAAGACATTGCCAGCCCTCATTACCTCAGCAGAGCCAGGAACATCATCGGAGACCCATACCACCCTGGTCACAATCTGTTCCAGCTGCTGCCCTTTGGCAGACGTTATAGGTCCCACAATGTACGGACAAAAAGGCTTAAGGACAGTTTTTCCCCCACATCCATCAGAACTCTAAACTTGCGGTAACACAACACACAATCCCTTCTGTGTAATAACTTCGCGGTGAGGTAATATGAAAAGACGTTTGGGCGGTGATCTGCCTCCTACTGGCTGACTGAAGGTAAGTGAAAGACAGTGAGAGGGAAGTGACCGCTCGGGGGGGTGATGCGATGTATTCATAACGGCAGAATGCCAAATTAAGAGTCCGAAATTATCACTTATTTGGGTCTTTTGCCGAGAAAACACACCTTATGGAGAAGCACTACCAATTTCGTCATACGCAGTTTCTGGGTGTGATGACAATTAGGCTTTTGTTGTTGATGATGACAACAGGGCATTTGTCCGATTATTATTATTATTATTATTATGGTGCAGCCTCGGGCATATTACTGTGAAGGTGCAACTTCGAGCTAGTAGCTGTTGGCATCAGGCCTTTTTACATCCCCCGGGGGTTTTCGCACGTTATCGTAATAACTGCGTATATACCTCCTTCCGCCGATGCGGCAGTCGCTCGCGAGCTGCTTGACGATACTATGTCCTGGCTGCAGACATCACACTGCCAGTCTCCCTTTCTCTTTCCTCTCTCCTCAAAGGAGGCATACAGCTCAGTCCCTCTACCCCCACTGGGCCACTCAGACCACAACCTGGTCCATCTGATCCCCACCCACATCCCTATGGTGAGGAAAGTAAAACCTACCACAAGGATCATACAAAGATGGACCGAGGAGACCAGCATGGTACTGAGGGACTGTTTGGAGACCACTAACAGGTGCTGTGCAATTCACATGGGAAAGACATTGACAGCTTGACCCACTGCATCACAGATTTTATTAACTTCTGTGTTGAGAACATTGTACCCTCCAAGAAGGTCCGTTCTCCAACAATTAGCCGTGGGCCACCAGGTATCTAAGGGCCCTCCTGAACAAGAAGAGGGCTTTTAGGTCTGGGGAGAAAAAAAGTCTGAAAATGGTGCAAAAGGAGCTGAAGAGAGAGATAAGGAGGGGAAAGACTATTATATTGATACTAGAATTGTTAATTGCCTCAGGTTATACAAGTGTGTTTAACCACGCCCCCTGGTGACCGTTGTGAAATACAGCGTGACCCGGATGGAGTGGTGTTGTGTGTCCGGTTCTGGTGTTGCAATAAAGAGCTACACATGTGTGAACCCTGGGTCCGCCGTCTATTTCTGTTATGGTTATATTAACAGTTATATAAAGTGCAAAGTTATCACAATTAGCCGTGGGCCACCAGGTATCTAAGGGCCCTCCTGAACAAGAGGGTTTTTAGGTCTGGGGAGAAAAAAAGTCTGAAAATGGTGCAGAAGGAGCTGAAGAGAGAGATAAGGAGGGGAAAGACCATCTACAGGAGGAAGCTAGAGAACCAACTCCAGAGAGCCAACACCAAAGAAACATAGATGCCCTGTATAAAAAGGGGTTGTGACATTCTCTGATGGAAGCGACCAGAGTTATGGAGCCGTGGTGTACCTCAGATGGGAGACAGCGACGGGCTTCAAAGTCAGACTCGTCGAGTCCAAGGCGAAACTCTCACCACTTGACCAGAAGGGAGAACCAGTAAAAGCTGAAATATGTGGCGCTGTCTATGCGGCTCGCCTCAGAAGATACATCGAAAAGCAGTCGAATGGAGATTGAAAAATGGGTCCACCTAGTAGACAGTCAAACTGTGTTAGGAGCAATCCAAAGAGACAGTTACGGATATCAAACTTTCTTTGCGAACAGAGTTGGAGAAATTCAGAAGACCACGTCCGTTGACGACTGGTGGTGGATCCAGGGAGACCTCAATGTAGCGGACATACTAACAAGAGGAGTTGCCCCGGTGGACCTCAGAGAGGGCTCCACGTGGCAAGATGGACCCGAATTCTTAAGGGTGCCCATAGGAGAGTGGCCAAAGAAGTCGCTGCCTATGCAAGCGAAATAATTAATAATCTCCAAAGCAAATCTTTCACAGCAGTACAGACCAGGTCACAGACGAAAAGAGACACGAGTGATGCACCATTTGCCGGAACAAGTAATCCGACCCATGCCACGAATGGGAAAGATCAGAGTATCCCACAAGAGGCTGCAAGCGGAGATGAGCCCTGAGCCTGAAGACCTCCAGCCGGATCTGCTGTGAAAGAACTGATCGATGTAAGGAAATTCAGCAGCCTAACCAAGTTGATCAGGGTTATAGCCTGGGTATGAAGAGCTGCAACAAAATGGAAGTGTATTGGAAAAAAACCCAACTACAAGTAAACCAAAGAGGCAGAGACTCTCATCAGACCAGATAAAGTCCAGAGCCAAGCAAGCTGTACTTACACTGAGTGAGTATGAAGAGTCGAAGAGGGACCTCTTCCAGGCAGCCCAAGAGGGTGCATCCTTGCAAGACACCACCCTCAACAGGTTGGCTGTATACAGAGGCGGAGACTGAACTCTTGGTCTGCGGAGGAAGATTTCAAATCTTCGACAACGACAAAACTGCCGTACCAATTTTACCCCATGATGCATGGATATCTTCTCTTCTGGCACAAGAAGCCCACAACGCAAACCATGAACAGCAGGCACACTCCTGCGTATGAGGAAGAAAGCGTGGTTTATAAGAGGCCAAAGATTGGCTCAGAAGATCGTAAATGATTATGTAACCTGCAGAAAAAACAAAGCCAAAAGATGCCAACAAATCATGAGTGACCTCCCATCCGAGCGAACGACACCAGCCAGGCCATTTCAATACGCAGCTGTGGACCTGTTTGGCCCTTATGAAGTGAGGGATGAGGTGAAGAGAGCAGGACTCAAAGTATGGGGACTAGTTTTCTGCTGCATGGCATCCCGAGCCCTACACACAGACGTTGTAAATGACCTGTCATCTGAAACGCCTGTCCCCATCAAGAAATTCGAGATGAAACTCTTGACCGAGGGGTTTTCGCTCATAGATAAAGCCATCGCACACTTCGAGCAGCAAGACCCAAATATTGAACGTTGCACAAAGGTTGCAAATCAATTGAATGATGCCATACAGTGCTACCGCATCATTTATGATGAAAAAAAGAAGAAAACTGTGCAATCGTCGTTAGATCGCTTCTTTCGGCCAGTTTAGGGTTAGGGTTTTCAAATGTATTTATTAACCATCTCTTTTTCAGCACCTTTCTCAAAGAACTGGAGAAATATGAACACATGCCTGAGGAGTTTGGACGCTGCTTTGTCACATGGGTATTTATTGCTTTATCTATAACTACTATCCTGCTGAAAATTGACCCATAACGATTCCCTAACAATTTAGCTTGTTTGCAGGCTGTGAAGTTTCAGTTCTATGTGGATTATTGCAAGAACCATCCACGATCCTCTAAGCTCATCATGGTGCATTCTCGGAACTATTTTGATGCAAGTTAAATATCAAACTGATCAAAACTTGACTCCAGGACACAAATTTTCATGATCTCAGTCTTTTCTCTCCCTCTGTGTTAAACAGTAAATTCAGCAAAAAAACCAATTGCCAAAAACGATCGCCTCCTACCTGCTGAAGCCTGTACAGATAATCTAAAAATATCCACTCGTGCTCAAGGTAAGTCCAAAAATGGTGGTAAGATTTTAGTATTCAGTAAACCAACATTAATTGTATTCTTTACATACTCATTATATGTGACATTCAGCAAAACCACCACTTCTAAAGGTGTCTAATTAAACAACAATACAGTGGTACCTTGAGATACGAGCTTAATGCGTTCCGGGACTGAGCTCGTATGTCGATTTACTCGTATCTCAAATCAACGTTTCCCATAGAAATGAACTAAAATAATAATAATTGGCTCCAACCCTCTGAAAAAACACCAAAAAACAGGATATTGCAATGGGAAAACATTTTTATTTGTTATACAGGTAATTGGCCAACTGAGATTCTGTGGAAGCATGTTAATAATGCTCTTCATTTATTTAGAACCTCCTGGAAAGTTGTGAGAGCAATAGCGAGCTCCAGGAAGCCGTGGAGGGGATGCTTAGCATTTCCAAGGCAATCAATGATGCCATGCATCTCTCCTTGGTGGATGGTAAATGAACACTTGGCAAGATGGCCACACATTTGCTTTTCATTGATGTATCATTTTCTTACATTGCCTACTTTACCCTTCTTCAGGGTTTGACGAGAGCATCAAAGAGGAGCTGCTCCTAGAGGAGTCCTTCAAGGTGTGGGATTCCAAGTCACCCTTCCGAATGTGCATAATAAGGCACCTCTTTCTCTTGGAGAAGAGCTTGGTTTTCTACAAGGTGGCCAAGGACACCAAGGGAAAGTGCAAATACTAAAGAGAAAACTTAATGTGAGTAATCCTTTACACCAGACATGTCCAAAGTCCGGCCCCCAGGCCAATTGCGGCCCGTGGACAAATTTTTACCGGCCCGCGGCCTCTATCATGAAATCAATAATATGCGGCCCGCCAGCACTGTTGACCACAGTATAAAATACATGTGTACAAAAAGCTATTTTTCATATTTTTCATTTCACCAGAAGATGGCAGTAGCCCTGTGGCCGCACTCTGGCCGCCGTGACCCTTGACCTTGCGTGATCGTTTCAGCCCAGCCCATTTCTAACATGGCGTCTGTAAACAAAAAAAGGAAAGTTGACCGCGAGGGCCGCCGCTTCCATGACAAGTGGAAATTTGAGTATTTTTTCACTGAAATACGAAACAACTGTGTCTGCCTAATTTGCCAAGAGACTGTGGCTGTTTTCAAGGAATTCAACATCAAGAGGCACTACCAGACGAAACATGCTAGCTACGACAAGCTAACTGGGAACAAACGCGGTGAAAAAGTGAAGCAACTGGAAGCTGTTTTAACGGCACAGCAAAGCTTTTTCACAAGAGTCCGTGAGTCAAATGAAAATGCCACAAAGGCAAGCTACGAAGTGGCAACGCTGATTGCAAAGCACTGCAAACCTTTCACTGAGGGTGAATTTATTAAAGACTGTGTAATGAAAATGGTTGAGAAAATTTGTCCCGCGAAGAAGCAAGAGTTTGCCAATATTTGCCTGGCTCGTAATACTGTGGTACGGAGAATTGAAGACGTTTCATTAGATATTAAGAGACAGTTAGAGGCAAAAGGAACTGAGTTTGACTTTTTCTCGTTAGCGTGCGATGAAAGCACGGATGCGTCCGACACCGCTCAGTTACTGATCTTTTTAAGAGGAGTGGACAATGACATGAACGTGAGTGAAGAGCTTCTGGACCTCCAGAGTCTGAAGGGCCAAACAAGAGGAACGGATTTATTTGTTTCTGTTTGTTCCACCGTAGATGACATGAAACTACAGTGGAATAAAGTCACCGGGATTATTACGGACGGTGCACCTGCCATGGCTGGCGAGCGGAGTGGATTATCAAGCCTTGTTTGTAACAAAGTCAGCGAAGAAGGAGGCAGCGCTATTAAACTCCACTGTATTATTCATCAAGAAGTTCTCTGTGCCAAATATATGAAATATGATAATGTTATGAAACCGGTGATAAAGACTATTAATTATATTCGCTCCAAAGCGCTGTGCCACCGCCAGTTTCAACAATTTCTTCTCGACATCCAGGCTGAATACGGAGATGTTTTGTATCACACCGACGTAAGGTGGCTCAGTCGGGGGGCTGCGCTGCACCGCTTCTTCTCTCTCAGGGAGGAAATTGGACAATTCTTGACTAAAAAGGGACAACCCATGCCACAATTAAATGATCCTGTTTGGCTGGCTGATTTGGGATTTTTAGTTGACATAACGCGACATCTGAATGCGCTGAACACAAGCCTTCAAGGGCAAAATGCAGTGGTAAGCCAACTGTATTCACACATCAAAGCCTTTCGGACCAAGCTGCTACTTTTCCAAAGACACCTGTCACAGGCGCAGCCCAATACCGCACATTTCCCGTCGCTGCAGGAAATTGTGACCAGTTTCCCACAGATCAATATCAGTGCGCAAATGACAAAGTATGCAGCAGACATCTCATCTCTGGTTGAGGAGTTTCAGCAGCGCTTTCGGGACTTTGCAGCTATTGAAAAGGAGATCACGCTTTTTTCCTCTCCTTTCTCCGTGGACCCTGATGACGCTCCAGACCACCTGCAACTGGAGCTCATTGAGCTGCAGTGTGACGCCGAGCATCGCAGTCGGCACCAACAGCTCCCTCTTGTCAACTTCTACCGCCAGCTGGATGAAGGCAGGTTCAAAGCAATTCGGACATTTGCTAAGAAAATGCTGAGCTTGTTTGGCTCCACATACATGTGCGAGAAGACATTCTCCGTTATGAACATTAACAAGAGCCGCATGAGGACGAGACTGAGTGACTCTCACCTGCGTGACGTCTTGCGCATCAAAACCACTGCTCTTGAGCCAGACATGGACTACATACTGCAGTCAAGATCCCAGTATCACCCTTCACATTAGTGCAGGCAAGACCTTTGTTAAGTCCTCTGAGTTGAATAAATTCTTAAATCTCAGTTAATTAATTTTTTTGTGATGGTCAAAATCACAGTTTGAATATGCAGTGATCATTGTTTTGTTTACAGCACTTTTCCTACAGTGAGCATATAATAGTGAATAATATGTAATGTTTCACATGAACTTAGATATCCTTTATAGTTTTCTTAATTTTTTGTGGTTTGTGATTTCGGTAAAAACCTAAATGTAAAAAAAATGTAAAAGTAAAAGTATGCCATTTGTAATTAAAAAAAATCCCAAAAAGTTAATTTGTATTTAATGTTAATGGTTCAAAGAATGTCAGGCTAAATAGTCGGCCCCCACACATTTTCACCTTACCAAATCTGGCCCTCTTTGCAAAAAGTTTGGACACCCCTGCTTTACACCATTTTTATATGTGAACAAAATCTGTGAAAATGATAATCCCATTGCCTCCTCAGCTCTTCAAACTAAATGTGATAGAGCATGTGGAGGGAATCCCCGCAAGTTTGCACTTTCGAGGGGTTGCTAATTGAACAACATCATTGTTCTCAAGGTTAGGTGCTTTTCACTCTCTCTTTGAAAGTAAATCAGAAAACAAATATTGTAACTCCTAGAGTAATTGAAATTCTGACGACACCGCTATTATTGGACGAGTGACGGACGGGAACGACCTGGAGTACAGGGGAGTCATCACAGCCTTTGTTGACTGGTGTAGGCAAAACCACCTCTACATCAACACCAGTAAGACAAAGGAAATGGTCATCGATTTTCGGAGGAATCCTCAACAGACCACTCAGGTGAACATCCAGGGTACAGACATTGAAATCGTGGAGAATTTTAAGTACCTGGGTGTTCACCTCAACAACAAACTAGATTGGTCCACAAACATAGATGCCCTGTACAAAAGGGGCCAGAGCCGCCTCTAACTACTGAGTAGTCTACGTTCCTTTGGAGTGTGCAGGACACTGCTGAGGACTTTCTACGACACTGTGGTGGAATCTACAGTGTTTTATGCAGTGCTCTGTTGGGGATGCGGGAGCACGGAGAGGGACAGGAACAGGCTGAATAAGCTGGTCAGGAGGGCCAGCTCTGTTCTGGGCTGTCCTCTGGACTCTGTGGAGGAAGTGGGAGAGCGGAGAATGCTGACCAGGATGATGTCCATCATGGACAGCACCTCCCACCCCCTGCATGAGTCTGTGGAGTCCCTCCCAAGCTCCTTTAGCAATAGACTGCGGCACCCTCATTGCAGGAAGGAGCGCTTCCGCAGATCTTTCCTCCCATCAGCTGTCAGGCTCTTTAACAAAAAAATGGCCGAGTGTTGACACCTACCGTATGCATGCATGTATATATGTGCTAAGCAACACACTTATTTATTTATATATTTATTCATGTATTTATTTATTAACTTACTAATTATCTATCTATTTAGATCTAAAATGCCTTTCCTATTTCTGCATCCTCACCCTCTAGCTACTGTGACAACGAAATTTCCCGAATACGGGATGAATAAAGTTATCCAATCCAATTCAACCCAATGTTAATTTGAAGCGAAATTTACCATGATAGATCAGAAAAATGGGACAAATTGCACGTGTAGCAAATTTAATTGCTGGACTTAGTTCAGGGCAAATTATCATTTGTTTTAAATATAAAAATTACAATCCAATGTCAATTTGAAGCGAAATTTACCATGATAGATCAGAAAAATGGGACCTGCAACCTTGACAAATTGCACATGTAGCAAATTTAATTCCAATTTTCTCCAAATGTAATCTGTGAAATTGTATAATTTGAGTTTCTGAGTAGTCAGAGAGGTCTGCTACTAGGATTGACCCACTTTGTCCGAAAACTGTGAAAACATTTTTATTTACAGTACCACAAAAATGAGAAGTGCAACCAATACAAAGTGACGCATAAAACTTTTTTCTTAATTTAATCTGTGAAATTGCATAATAGTAGTCAGGGACATGAACAACTAGGATTGACCCACCTTGCTTGATCAGAAAATGTTGATTTACAGTCCCACAAAAATATGGCCTGCAGCGTTGACAAAGAGCACGTACTATTTTATTCAATTTTTTTTCCCCAAATTTAATCTATGAAATAGCATATTTTTGAATTTATGAGTAGTCATTGAAGTTTAGTACTAGGATTGAGCCAAGTTTCATGGAAAAAAAATCTTGATTTACAGTATCAGAAATATTGGACCTGGAACCTTGGCAAAGTGCACATGTCGTAACTTTAATTTCAATTTTCTCTAAATTCAATCTGTAAAATTGCATAATTTTGAGCATGTGCGTAGTCAGGGGGTGTACTACTATGATTTAGCCATCCTGCCTGGAAATTATGAAAAAAATCTTGATTTACATGACGACAAAAATGGGACCTGCAACCTTGAACACAGTACGCATGTAGCAACTTTAATTCCCATTTTCTCTCAATTTAGCCTGTCAAATTGCATAATTTTCAGTAAGTGAGTAGTCAGGGAGGTGTAGTAGTAGGATTGACCCACCTTGACTGGAAACTAAAAATAAGACATTTTTATTTACAGTATCACAAAGATGCTGTCCTGCCGGTCAGGGGGATTCACATGGCATTGTACTCATTGACTGGAGTGTGTATGTTTAAACCATGGCACTCTATTTCATTCATAAATTATTAAAATGCTGGGGGTTATATGGTGCTCTTTTTTGACTGCGCTATGAGCACACGAAGGGGTGGGGGGTGTAAGTTGTTTGAGCGTCCGCTCATTGGAGCACGAAAACGCTGAAGTCCGCTAGCTTGACCACATTCAAATTTCAGTATGGCAAGAGAGCCTTCTGATTCGGCAGGGTGCTCTATGATGTCCTCTACAGAAAATAAAGTAAAACATTATGAATAAGTATATCAATTTCTGTTGCATCTACTGACGGGCTAAACAACAAGATCGCAGAAGGTTCCTATTTTTATCCTCCAGGAGTCAATTAACAATTAAGAATAGGGGTCGGGAACCTTTTTGACAGAGAGAGCCATAAACAATTCATATTCTTTAATGTTATGTTTTGAGAGCCATCCTTAGAATTGAAAAGTAAAAATACATGAAAGTGGGATTTTTTTTTCTTTTGGGCATGTCACCACTTTTAAAGAACAAAAAGTCTCTGAATTCTTTTGACAACATTGTTATGCTGTTGCTAATTTCGGGACTCAGCTCCCTAACCAGTGAATTCCATATTTTACCTCACAGGTTAGTGGAAAGCGACATATGGCTCCCGAGTCATAGGTTCCCTTCCCCTGATTTAGATGGACGCAAAGTATGATCTGCATTGTCAGAAAAAATGTTTATAAAAGCCCACAATTAAACGATAGCAAAAGCTTTTTGTTAGCTCTTGGTACATTCAATTGGAGATTTCTAAGTCAGTTTCTCATCACTAGCATTTACAAACAGCAACAGGTGAACTTGCTTCAATCACTCGTTGGCTAAACTAAATACCGTTTGATATTGTTATAAAATAATGCAAAAGTAATTCAACTTACCTCCTCTTCGTTCAATCGTTGCAAACATTTTAGACGCTAACTGTTCCACGTGTGGTCTTGTCCAGTTCGTTTCTGCTTGTTCGGTTGTCGACAGTACTTCATCATAGGTCAAAGAGCGCTCTTTTATGACGTCATGCTCTATCATCTTTAGTTCAAGTTTAGCGCCAAACGGTGATTTTGCTAACTGCGAAGTTGCAGTTAAGAGAAAAACGATTACAATTTAATCTTAAAATTATACTCAAAAAGGAGCAGCAGAGAGAAAAACAACGTTTTTCCATCACAATAAATCACTCACACTTTTTAAATGTGACATCGCAACCTGCTTCAACGTTGCGTTTCCTGCGTTTAGATTGATGAAACTGAATTCGTTGGGAAAATGAAAGAGCAATCATCTTAAAATAATAATTCATTGCGCAACAAAACAAAGCGCATTTTCTGTTAAAGAACCAAAGCGTCGTGTTACGCTCTGTATTTTCCAGAATTTGAAATGACAGTGGATCGTTGATGAACAAGACAAATATATGTAGTATATGTAACTTGTATTTTAATGCAGTATAATCAAATAATAAAGTAATATCAATTGTGTTGGTGAACACCACCCCACCCACACACACATCTTTTAAAATATTTAACAATTATGTACATAATGATTGAACAGATACAATATTTGCCAACAAATAAACAACCCAGAAGCCGTCTTGTGCCGTAGAAGTTCACTCGCCTGACTTCTGCGCAAGCAGGCGCGGGTTCGATTCCCACTAGTGGTGGTTTGATTGAAAGTGCGGATGGTCCTTTTTCTCTTTGTGTACCCTATAACTGACAGGCGACCAGCCTTAGGTGTAGTCTGCCTTTCGCCCGAAGACAGCTGGGTTAGGCTCTAGCAACACCCGCATCCCTTTCGAGAATGTGCAGTATTGAAGACGAATGAATAAATAACAGCAAAACATTCTGTGAAGATAAGACATTTAATTCTGTAAATATATCCAACTATATATAAACGTCTGTAATCAATCATATGAACTGTACAATAGGGGGAAGGGGATACAAAAATATTCAATTTAATGACTTTCTTTTGTTCCATACGCTCCAAATATATTTAACAACATATGACTGTTCACAAGCAATAAGTTACATGTCTAAAATATTTAAAATACAAACATTTAATTCATTCAATTTAAAGGTGACTTTCTTTTTTTCCAAGTGTTCTTTGTTTGGTTGATTAACTTTGAGAATGCCTCTGTTTCTTGATGCAAGCTTTAGGTCGGGTGTCATCACGTGGCAATCCCCAATCTTATTGGAGGCGGGCTCATCGAGCTTTTCTGGACCACTGTAGTTCACTGCTTTCACCTTGACTCTCAGATGTTCTTCACCCCTTAAAACACAATAAACAACACCTCTTAAATTCTGTTATTAATCTATTTTAACCAGGCAGTAAGTGACATGATGAACGTATGTGTAAATAACAAATTACTATCAAATCCTAATCTCAAAACATTAAAGCAGGTCCCTGTACTTCTAGAAATAAATTCTTACATTTTCTGTATGGCTTATCCCCACAGATTTGAGGGGGTGCTGGAGCAAATCTCAGCTAAATACTTCAGGGGATAGATACCCTAAACCTGTGGCCAGCCAATCGCAGGCCGCATGGAGACGGACAACCATTCACGCTCACACTCATACCTAGGAGCGATTTAGAGTTTTCAAAACCGGGGTACCCGGAGAAAACCCATGCAAGCCCGGGGAGAAGATGCAAACTCTACACAGTAGGCACCCACCTGGGATCGAACCTTCAATCCTAGACCCGTGAGCCCACTGGGCCGCCCTCTAGAAATATACTTACAAAAAAGTTTTGTAATGATTAAAAACCACTCTAAACAGGAAGTCAAATCTCAGAAATTTCAGTCCCAAATCTTGACAATTCCGGTTTGATTTAAGCAAATAGACTGTGCTGCAATAACTTCAATTCTTTATTACTTACGGCTGTGTCGTATCCAAAATTGGCACATGGGTTCAAATGCAGGAATTATAACAAGTCATTACACACGTCAAATGGGAGGGCCAAGAAAGCAGCTGTAATTCGTCTTTGTTTTTTTAAAAAAACTGTTTATTATTGACGAAACTATTTTCTATCGTGGAACCAGTTGGGTCAAGTAAACTGCGCGAACATTTTAAGTCGAAAGAAAAAATACTGTAAGACAATGGCTCGTTAAAAAAAAAAAAAAACATAAGACGACTCAGTCATGACTCATAACACCACTTTTAGTGTGTAGACCTAAACCAAAAAGTGCCTGTATATTGTAGGAGTGTACTTAAATACCTCTGGTGTTTGAATTTAGGAATATAAAGAGGCTTCTTCAGTCCTACCCCCAGGAAGTTGGTCTGTTCATGGATCAGCTTTCGGATGTGCTCGATCCATTCCAGTTTGGTCTTAACAGTGGACGCCTATTGATTTGGAAGACAGGCAAAAGTCAAATGTGGCCTTTTGGACCACTTTTGAGAACCACATAAGCATCCTAAACTATTCGCTGGAATTTCAATTACTCTAGGAGTTACAATATTTGTTTTCTGATTTACTTTCAAAGAGAGAGTGAAAAGCACCTAACCTTGAGAACAATGATGTCGTTCAATGTGCAACCCATCGAAAGTGCAAACTTGCGGGGATTCCCTCCACGTGCTCTATCACATTTAGTTCGGAGAGCTGAGGAGGCAATGAGATTATCATTTTCACAGATTTTGTTCACATATAAAAATGGTGTAAAGGATTACTCACATTAAGTTTTCTCTGTAGTATTTGTACTTTCCCTTGGTGTCCTTGGCCACCTTGCAGAAAAACAAGGTCTTCTCCAAGAGAAAGAGGTGTCTTATTCTGCACATTCGGAAGGGTGACTTGGAATCCCACACCTTGAAGGACTCCTCCAGGAGCAGCTCCTCTTTGATGCTCTCGTCAAACCCTGAAGAAGGGTAAAGTAGGCAATGTAAGAAAATGATACATCAATGAAAAGCAAATGTGTGGCCATCTTGCCAAGTGTTCATTTACCATCCACCAAGGAGAGATGCATGGCATCATTGATTTCCTTGGAAATGCTAAGCATCCCATCCACAGCTTCCTGGAGCTTGCTATTCCTCTCACAACTTTCCAGGAGGTTCTAATAAATGAAGAGCATTAATAACATGCTTCCACAGAATCGCAGTTGGCCAATTACCTGTCTAACAAAAAAAAATGTTTTCCCATTGCAATATCCTGTTTTTTGGTGTTTTTTCAGAGGGTTGGAGCCAATTATTATTATTTTAGTTCATTTCTATGGGAAACGTTGATTTGAGATACGAGTAAATCGACATACGAGCTCAGTCCCGGAACGCATTAAGCTCGTATCTCAAGGTACCACTGTATTGTTGTTTAATCAGACACCTTTGGAAGTGGTGGTTTTGCTGAATGTCACAGATTATGAGTATGTAAAGAATGCAATTAATGTTGGTTTACTGAAGAATACTAAAATCTTACCACCATTTTTGGACTTACCTTTAGCACGAGTGGATATTTTTAGATTATCTGTACAGGCTTCAGCAGGTAGGAGGTGATCGTTTTTAGCAATTGGTGTTTTTGCTGAATTTACTGTTTAACACACAGAGAGAGAGAAAAGACGAAGATCATGAAAATGTGTGTCCTGAAGTCAAGTTTTGATCAGTTTGATATTTGACTTACATCAAAATAGTTCCAAGAATGCACCATGTTGAGCTTAGAGGATCGTGGATGGTTCTTGCAATAATCCACATAGAACTGAAACTTCACAGCGTACAAACGAGATAAATTGTTATGGAATCATTATGGGTCAAATATCTTCGGGATAGTGTTTATGGATAAAGCACTAAATACCCATGTGACAAAGCAGCGTCCAAACTCCTC
Organism: Stigmatopora argus; assembly: GCF_051989625.1. Lineage (NCBI taxonomy): Eukaryota > Metazoa > Chordata > Actinopteri > Syngnathiformes > Syngnathidae > Stigmatopora > Stigmatopora argus. The sequence goes on along the minus strand of NC_135407.1, from coordinate 10,566,780 downwards.
AGGCATGTGTTCATATTTCTCCTGTTCTTTGAGAAAGGAGCTGAAAAAGAGATGGTTAATAAATACATTTAAAAAGTGAATGGCATATACAGACGCTCCCCTACTTACGAACATTCGAGCTACGAACAACGGTACATACGAACATGTCTGCGCATATGGCATATGTCGAAACATGTTCGGAAAGAGATGCTGCAAGTTAGATTTTGTATTGCGCGCCTTTTTCCGAGTATTGCTTCTTTCCGCCGCTAATATCGACGCTTGGCGCTGTGAGAGAGGCTCAGCAACGTGTCGAGGAGGAGGAAGAAACGCCTGTCCCCATAAAGAAATTCGAGACGAAACTCTTGGCTGAGGGGTTTTCGCTCATAGATAAAGCCATCGCACTCTTCGAGCAGCAAGACCCAAATATTGAACGTTACACAAAGGTTGCAAATCAATTGAATGATGCCATACAGTGCTACCTCATCATTTATGATGAAAAAAAGAAGAAAACTGTGCAATCGTTGTTAGATCGCTTCTTTCGGCCAGTTTCTAGTAAATCCTCCAAGGAAGATACTCATCAACCTTCATCTTCTCCTCGACCCTCAACTTCTTCCTACATTGAAGTTACGGAGGAGGAAGTAACTTTTGAAGCCCATTCCAGCGACGACGAAGACCCTCTCATGATATAAAATCCTCCTCCTCCTCCTCCATCATCTCCCTAAGCATCGAGTACATCTTCCAAAAGTAAGTTAAACTTCCATTTTATTTATATTATGTACATGTACATACTGTGTGTTACTTATACAAGCCTTAAACATGCTTTTATAAACCTTCAATATACTTATATAGGCCTTAAACATAAATTATAATACAAAATATAGCACTGAGCAACTTACGAACAAATTCACCTTACGAACAATCGCTCGGAACGCAACTCATTCGTGAGTAGGGGAGCGTCTGTATTAACATCAAAGATTTATGAGTCTCATTTAATTAAATAAGAACAAAAAAATCTTGCCTTAGGTAAGGCAATGTTTTAAGAATTTACCAAGAGCAGCCTCATTTATTAAGATTTGTCAACTCTTTAGAAAATATAAACACACCAAACTTTGACATAAGAGGCTTTAGGTTTCATTTTTAGTGAAAAGTCACATTGTTTACTTGTGGTGGAATTCATATAGGTCCCCATGCAGGTTCCCAAAGTTGACGTGTTGCATTTTGCTGTTTCCTGGAGGGATCCTATTGGTTGGTCCGCATCGCCCATGTGAAAATCTGCCAATGCCACACAAATCACTTGGTTAGATTGTCTAAAATAAAATGGAAAAAGAAAAGAAACTTACGTCAATGCGCTACACCAGGTCTTGCACGTATGTCTGCTCGAATCATCTCTGCCACAATGAACATGATAAAAATTAAAAAGGCATGAATGTGCCAGCGACTGATAAAGCAAAGTAGGCATGGGTGAGGACATTTACAATTGAAAATAAGGGATATTCTTGGCATTTACATCTTCCATTCAGAAACAAATAACAAAACCGCTATGAATAATAATAAAAAAATCCTACTTGTTAAATGATACTACATAATTCACAAATGGATAATCATCCACATACCTTTTTTTGGAAGCAGATTTTTTTTCTGTGTTTATCTTGTGTCAGGAATTACATCCATTTCAAATTTCACTGCGGTCAAGCCAGCGGACATTCATTTTTTTGTGGTCAAATGAGCGGACGCTCAAAATAGCCTGCCCGCTGAATACAAGCATTACGGTAATTCCATTCAAAACAGCCCGTGTGCATGTAGTGCTTTTAAACTTTTAAAAAATACTCTCAACAGTAAAAAAAAAAAAAAATGCACCATTTAGATACAGCATTTTCATTATTTAAAAATGAAATAAAATGTCATGATTAAAAAAATACACACTTCACTACGCAAGTACAATATTATGTGAATCCCCCCTTTTTTCCATTTCATCCTCCATACCGCGCATCCTCAAAAGGGTTGCGGTTGGTTGCTATATGCGTAGTTTGTTCAAGGTTGCAGTTCCCATTTTTGCAGTACTGTAAATCATTTTTTATGTAATTTCCAGGCAAGGTGGGTCAATCCTAGTAGACCTCCATGACTAATCACATACATAAAATAATGCAATTTCACGGATTAAATGAGAAAATTGGAAATAAAATTGCTACATGTGTACTTTGTTCAAAGTTGCTGGTCCCATTTTTGTAGGACTGTAAATAAAGATTTTTTTTCAGTTTCCAGGCAACGTGGGTCAATCTTAGTAGCAAACGTCCCTGACGACTCACAAACAATATTATGCAATTTCACGAATTAAATTTAGAGAAATTTGAAATTAAAATTGCGACTTGCGTACGTTGTTCAAGGTTAAAGGACTTTAAATGAAGAATTTTTCAGTTTGCAACCAAGGTGGATCAGTCCTAATAGTACACCTCCCTGACTACTTTCAACCTCAAAATTATGCAGTGACATATTAAATTTTGAGAAAATTGGAATTAAAAAATGCTACATGCGTACTTTTTGTTCAAGGTTGCAGGTCAATGTAAATTAAGAATTTTTCATAGTTTTCAGGAAAGGTGGGTCAATCCCAGAAGTGAACCTCCGTGACTACTTATTCTCAGAATCTTTGCAATTTCACAGATAAAATTTAGAGAAAATTTGAATTAAAATTCCCACATGCATACTTTGTTCAAGGTTGCACTTTTACAATTTTTGTGGTACAGTGGTACCTCGACATACGAGCAATTTGAGATACGAGTAAAATTTCAAGCAAATATTTACCTTGAGATACGAGAAAGCCAGGTGGCCAAGACATGAGAGGCTGTTTATGATTTTAGCGCACTGTCTTTTTTGCCGCATCTCTTTCGTGTATACTGATATCTACGAGCACTGGGCGGAGCGTTGCATTTTAACGTGTTTTCCCCCCGTTAGTCAATGCATCATAATACAAAGTGAACAAAATTTGATCCAAAGCAAACAGGTGAAATGAAGAGTTGTGCAAAGAAAAGGCGAACAATGACAATCAATATTAAGCGCGAAATAATTGAAAAATATGAGTGGTGTACGTGTCACGGAGTTTGCAATACGAGAGGAATACTTCAACCATATGCACCATCCTAAAGCAGAAGGACGCGATTAAGGACAAGAAGCCTTCCAAAGGAATAACTATAATTTCCCCCGGCGCAGTGACATTCAGGACGTTCATTTTTTATCCCAAGATGGCGCAATCATGCGGCAGCCGGTGGCAGTAGCTCTGTCCCCTTTAAATTTTTTGGGTGTTTTACAGGCTTTCCATCTTTTTTTATTACATTCTAATATTCCTTACTACATTCCTTTTTACTTTACTTTGTACTTTATACTTTAATGTTTTTACAACTTTCTTTGTTCTGTTAGCCTGGCTTCTTTCTGCTACTTCTTTTTTGGAACCTTTCAGCCATGCCTACGCTGTCATACACATGGGACTAGCTGTGAACAATACGCAGCAGCAGGAGCAACACCTCATACCGCTGGAAATTCGGCGCTGGACAAAAGTGCTGGGGGAAGAAGGCGCCGTTCAAGCGGCAGCCAGTTGCAGTAGCTCCCTAAGTCCTACCTCGTATTCTGTGTTTTACAGCTTTTTTATCCTTTATTTTTACGTTTTATTGTCTCTTAAGATTTTACTTGTTACTTTACTTTATACTTTATACTCCATACTATAATGTGTTACAACTTTACTTCAAAACTCAAGTTGTGCGAGAGGCAGTCTTTGATCTTTGCAAATTCTGGACATTACATTTTTGACCCATTCAGCCATGCCTCCGCTGTTTTACACAAAGGATCAGCTGTTAGCGCTACGCAACACCTGGATGCCCCTGGATCTCCCCGCGGAGTTAAAGAGGAAGAGAAGAGGATGCAGAGCTGGACAAAAATGTCGAGAGAAAGCGATACTTTCAGAGCCAGCAATCCATCTATTATTATGCGGAACATAAGATCTCTTCCCAATAAGATGGAAGAGCTAACGGCGCTTACCAAAGTACAATGACAATATCGGAAAATCTGTATTATGTGTTTCACGGAGAACTGGCTGAATGAACTAACACCAGACTCTCGTCTCCTTGGATGGTTTTCAGCTGGTGAGGGCGGACAGAAATGCTGAGAGCGGCACGCAGAAAGGTAGGGGACTGGCTGTTTTTAGTAATAGTAGATGGTGTATCCCCGGGCTATCGGGCTAGTAGCTGTTAGCATCTGGCCGCTTTACATCCCTCGAGAGATCTCGCACGTTATCGTAATAACTGCACAATAACAAACACAATACAGACACCTGCCACCTCCAGAGGTTCTCTGACGACACCACTATTGTTGGACGAGTGATGGACGGGAACGACCTTGAGTACAGGGGAGTCATCACAGCCTTTTTGACTTGTGTAGGCAAAACAACCGCTACATCAACACCAGTAAGACAAAGGAAATGGTAGTCGATTTTCGGAGGAATGCTCAACAGACCACTCAGGTGAACATCCAGGGTACAGACATTGATATTGTGTGGAATTTTAAGTACCTGGGTGTTCACCTCAACAACAAACTAGACTGGTCCACAAACATAGATGCCTTGTAGAAAAGGGGCCAGAGCCACCTCTACCTACTGTGGAGACTGTGGTGGCATCTAGTGTTTTATGCCTTTGCGACTGTATTGTCTAACTTGTAACTATGCCTTTCCTGTATCTGTATTCTCACCCTCTTGCTACTGTGATTATGAAATTTCCCAAATACGGGATGAATAATCCAATGACGAGATGGAGAGCCTTCTTTTATTATGGATAAAACAAATAGTTAGCAGGAGATAGAGTGACCGAGTCAACAATATGTGAAAAAGCCAGCGGAATTTACATGGATTTATGTCAGGAGCAGCCCGTTTGTCCCTCCTGGCTTCCCTTCAAGGCAGAGCAGCTGCAATCAATCTGTGATTACCTCCTGAATTTGTATTTAAAAACACCAATGAGTTTTAGTATCAGTGTCGGATCGCCCTGCATATTCCTGCGTGACACCCTTCGTGTTACGGCACACAATCGCTACAAGGTACCATTCCCCATGCTCCCGTTTTGTTCCAAGCCTTTGTTGTTTTGTAAAGCCCTTTTGAGTTATTAAAGTTGTTGTGTTGAAGCTAATTGCCTCGTCCTCACCTACTTCCCGCGCCTGGGTCCGAATCCATTCCCGATCGCGCCGCGACGCAATCATAACAATTTAAAAACAAAGAAAGGATCTGAAAAAGGGGAGCCTTCAACACCTTGTTGGGTTAAATTTTCTCTATAATTATATTAAAGTTACGTTAGTAATCTGACTCCAATTTATGACCTTACCCGACTTTCACTCATCCAACAATTTGCGCGCTCGTTCTGCAATAGAGGTATCAGGAAGCTAGCAGTTTCACACACACGAGTGGATTTATTCTTACCACACAAATCTAATACACACACCCGGGGTCCAGGTTCCTCTCAGTACACTCTATACGTCTTATTTGACACCAGTCGACGTAGTTCTCTCTTCTGGGTTGCCCGGGAACTTAGTTATACTACACAATATGCAAATGACACAACACAAAGGCATCCTGGCACTATACTATTGGTTATGTGTAAAATGCAGTTAACTCTAGCTTGCTCATTGGTCTTTCTTTCCTGAAGAATCTCCTCGCGGTTCCGCCCAGTTGTACTTTTCCACTCCAGCAACTGCCTCTTTGTTCTCTCGTCTTGGTACCTGCAAACAGTTCAATCTTGCACCCCCCACACATTTGCAACCATTTGGCTTCAACCCCCACATCCTGTCTCGTGACCTTCGCATTCCACAGGCAATGTAGGGAGATCGAAAGAACTACCGTTAAGCTTAACTCTTAATATCCCTTCATTCCCTCTCATGACCTCGGATGACTGAGGTCATCACTTGAATACCTTGTTTTATTGTTACACACAAACTAAAATCAATGGCCATAAGCTAAAAATCAGTAAACAATTAAAAAATCAGTGGAAAACTAAAAATCAGTATAAGATTTCATTCTAGTAAAAAATCAGTACAAAATTACTACTCTAGTAAAAATCAGTAAAAAAAATTACTACTCTAGTAAAAATCAGTAAAAAATTAATACTCTCCTTGTGGCCTCAGATCCTTGAGGCTACCTCCCCCTACTCACATCCCGAACTCCCGGAGGGCCACAGCTGTCTCCGCCTCCTGGGGGTCCTTCTGAGGGATCATCATGTACTGGCCACCCGGAGTGCGTGGCCCCAACGTGCGTTCAATTGTCCTGATAGTTAATGATCTGATACATGTGTTGGATCTAATCGATTAACATTCAATAACTTCGAATTAGAGGAAGCACACAGAGTCGGCCATGATGAGTTTTTAACTAGCTTCAGCTGAAGGAGGAAGTCAGAGTAGCCAGCGCCAAAAGATGGACTCACCTCTTAGCTTAGCCAGTTTGAGATTCCTGCTCCCTCCAACAGAGTCTGCCAGTTTTATTGAACGAAGGTCATGTGACATAGGTACAAACTATAGGCGGGAAAATGTGAACAAAGAAAAGGGTGTGTCATGGTAGATGATGCGCCCCCAACTCATAGGTGTCACGGACGGAAATTTCCGCTAGCCCATGCAAAATTCTATTCTAGTGACTACACTAAATAAACCTATTGACTAGTAAAAAGCATAAGAATACATTTCATACTCCACATTTCCCCCCTGTAGTTACTTTGAAAGAATTTTCTTCAAACACATCAATTCATATCCCTCCTATCCAGGTTCTAGAATACAAATATCATCAACAGTTACTTATCAAGGGGTATGGAAAATAATAAAATCACTTGTCAAGGCAAAGGCGAAAAACTCGAGGTATTTAGCGTCATTCGAGAAAAATTCCTCTGCGTCCCTCTTAATGAGCGAACACAATTTTTAAGTCAAGACAAGTACAATTACCCGGACGACTCGACATCGTGGGACCCGTCACACTTCGAAAGAGTGCGAGAATCTCCAATATGGTCTGCCATGCGGTGATACTGTATGTCACTGTAAGCTACCAGCGTATGCTGGATAGTATTTCGAATCATAGCTTTCATACATGGGATTACACACAGAAAAAATACAGAACAGAAACATAATCGCAAGTAAGGGGGTTGCAATCTTAACCAGAATTGAGAACCATGACCCGGATAAAAACCACGACCATAATGATGCACCTACGGCTGAGTGATCCTGGGCCATGGTGTTGGCTAAGGCTTTCATTTCAGCTATGGCACGAGTAATATTACCTTCGTCACCGGTTTCATCTGGGATAAAAGTGCAACAGTGTTCTCCGACTATGACACACACACCTCCATCCTTGGCTGTTATCAAATCCAAAACCATTCGATCCTGCAACTCCATTACTCTAAGGGCTTTTAATTCATCTGCTATGCCCTGTAGGGCCTTGACGGTTTGGTTAATGAACAGTCCCATACGATAATTCAATGTCTCTACTCGGAGCATAAGTTTACCCACTCCAAGCTGGGGAAGTAGTGACAATATGATTTTTTGGGGGGTGGACCACAACTTATGGTCGTCAGGAGCATCACTACCCCAGATTGCATCACGTGGTTTGAATTGCACGGATTTTGCACTGATTTTGATCTCTTATCTCTTACTGTTATGTTCACTCCCCTTAAAAGGAATGCATCTCATCTGCACCACTGCAGATTTAAGTGTGGCGTCTAGACCCAGTGAATTCAGGATGTCAGGATCTGTGGAAATGGGTATACGGCTACACACATAACAACTTTCATTCGGAACAATCAGTTTCTTCTGGAACACCATGAAATTATACCACACATCTTCTCCATAGTAGTTCTCCAGATTGTTCTTTCATCTTGCTGTTGAGGGATCGAAGGCCCTCCAGGGCCTTGGTTAAACTCCCGTCAGCTGCTGTGTTGTTCGGGATGAACGTGCAGCATTGGTCGCCAAAGATGGAGCACACGCCACCTTTCTCTGCCAGGAGCATGTCAACAGCAATTCTGTTCTGGAAGGCCATCAAGGAGGTCGCCGACAACTGTTCATGGATGGCTGCAAACCCTTCTTCCGTCCTGTTCTGGAGTCGTGCAATTTGGTCAGCGAGCTTATACTCATCTGGTACGCCGCGGGGAACCCCGATGTTGTTGATGTAGGTTGGGTCCCCATCCAAGAGCGGACCGCTTGGCTCTGCCTTTCCAGTGATGAGGCAGGACGTTTCCTGCACTTGTTTTCCAACTCGAGTCTCTGTGCGCGGGGCGTTCAGATACGCCCAGGCTGTCACTGACAGTCCAGTCACTGTGATGTGGGTGACAACAGCTTTCACTGTGGCTTCTGTATAGAGGTGCAAAGTCTATGGGAGGTCAGGGTTAAGTGAGGGGTGCTCGTGGCAGGTGAGTAGACGTCAGATGAGTTTTTCACGGACAAGGGTTTTGACACCGTCCGACTTACAGTCTACTCAGTCACCTGTGTCGAACGACCTTGACCTGAAGTTGACTTTTCAGTGATCTTTGCTGCTGTGGAGGTTGGTGAGTTGGGCCACGAATGGGTCTTCCCATCGTGGAGAGAACCAGGACTTCATTTTTATGACTCGGATCAGGATCCAGTCACCTGGCTACACCACCTCCTGCAAGATAGACAAAAATCACGGCAGCTTACATGTTCTTTGGATAAGTTTCTCTTCTTCCTTAGTCTCTCGTCATGGGTCATCTTCCCATAAAGGAAGTTGGAATGGTCTTCCAATAACTATCTCAAAAGGTGTTAATCTCGAGCTAGTTCTACCTGTTGTTTTGCCATGTTTTGCACTATGCTGTTTGGAAAATGAGCTCCATTGTCACTCCAGATGATTCTGGAGATCCCATGTTCTTTACAGATCAATAAAATAACAAATTAAACAGTTCCTACAAAAATTTTAAAATAGGCATTCATACCTGTTCACCATACCTCCCCCCTGTTGAGACATTTATGGATCAATTATGGAATACATTTTTGGTAGGCACGGTAGGCCTTTAGCTTTGTACAGTTCGTCTGCAGACTGTTCTTGAGATCGGCTCAGTTTTGTTGTTGTGTATGCTGCTGTGTTCTGTCGTTGTCTTTAACACGTGCTTAACATTCATCATTATGTTTGTGAAAATTTAAATACCTTATCAGTCAAAATTAAACATGCTAGCTGATATTCTATTTTGAACACTGCTTCCTTGTTAAGATCAAAAGCCATATTTGTTTTTTCCTCTTTCCTACAATTACACAAATTAACTAATCATACTAAAAATAGGAAAAATACAAAAAGCAAACCAGGCTGCTTTCTCCCCAGGAAAACAGCTTTCCCGTTCTCTGTAACAGTTTAGATTCACATCAATATTCAGAAACAAAATGCACACATTTATAATTCTAAATATAATTGAACCCAGTAAAATGTACCCACCCCTTGTTTGTCAGGGTCAATATTTTTTAGCATAATTGTATCCTTTAGAGCAATTAAAGCCCATTACTTTTAAAATGCATACTAATCAAGTCCCAATTCATCTAACAATGTGTATTGCGTTGCATATTAACCTCAGTGTTTTTTAATTCAAAATATCCCAATCTAGTAGTCTTATTATCAAATGTAACATTCCATTGTCTTCGGAGTTTGCCAATCATCTCCTATAAAACTTTCTTAATCAATATTTTTCAATAGTCAGGCATAAAATTAAATTCTAGTTACATTTCTATCCATTGTAATTTCTCTTTTCTCTCTAATTGTTTACTTTAACTATATGTAAGAAGATCTAGTCACAATTGTTTACTTTAACTATCTGTAAGAAGGTGTAGTCTCAATTGAAACGCTTTTTTATATGGAGACAATAAAACCAATATAAAAAGTTCCTTATGGCTTACAGCATTGCTCCCCGAGCAATAATCTTTCCAATCAATATTGGAGTGCTTGCCATTTTGTCTGATTACGTCAAAAAGTTTATCTTACCTGTCTCCTCATACGTTTCAACTGAGAGAACCTTCTTACAGTGCACAAAATGGATCCGCTATTTTCATGTCTGCGGTCTGTCAGGAACACCTTGCACTCTCATCCTGGGTTGCTCATCATGTTTCCTGTTGAGAAATGCAATCTCCCTCTGCCAACCCAAAATTAATGCGTTTCTTTAAAGTTTTTTCTTTTATGCAGACATATGTTTAGCCTCATCCTCCAGTTCCAATCGTGTAGTGAATAATGGCGTTTGGTACATTCCACTAAATTGGATTTCCATTTTTTTTTTTTTTTTTTTTTTTCCGGAACGAAATATGGAAACTTTTGTCAATTCAGTCAATTATTCTGTTAACACAATTTGGATGCCATTATCACAATAAATCAATAGTGATGGAATAATGATTATTATAAATGTGTTTGCAATGCTTACTTAGGAATAGAAAGCCTTATTATAAACATGCTTACTATATTAATCAATATATTTACTTATTAGGAATAGTAATGCTCATCCTGAATGTGTAACAATATTAAACCATACATATGTGTTGAACGCTGTGCTTTTATGTTAGAGTTATTGGCATTAATAAAGCCATTTTAATGCATGCCTTGCTAAAGTAAGAACTGTGGTTCACATCGAGAGGACAGGGAATGGCCATGGGCAGGGAGAGGTCTCAAAACAATTGCTCTTGGGAACTGCGAACTGTTTGGGAACTGAGGACTGTTTTCGGCTTCGGAAGGAGGACTCAGGACAGGTGCTCTTGGGAACTGAGGACTGTTTACGGCTTCGGAAGATGGACTCACAACAAGCGCTCTTGGGAACCGAGGACTGTTTTGGGAAGCCCCTCTTCGCTGAAGGGTTCGCATCGAAACTCGCTTGGGAAGATTCAACAGGTCCTACAATTGTTTTGATAACTGTACGAAATTGTTATGAGACTCTACGAATGTTTAGACTTCTGTGGGGCATAGCGTGAAAATCTTATGATTAAATTAGCGAAACGGACTTCGAGTGGTTAGAATGATCTTGGCCGGAGACGCGGATGGATGTATTCTCTCTTGCAAGAATTAAATGTAGATATGACTACAGATGCCTTTTTTATTGAAAGCTGAACACGGAAAAGCCTAAGGATAAACCTACAATTGGATGAACCTAACATTTGGTCCTTCGAGCCTGTGGCCAAGATACCGGAGCAGAATCCAGGTCGCTTCCGTTCGATATCTGGAAAGACCGTGCACGGCGCTTAAATACCCTTTTACGGGCTGGATTATTCGACGAGGCGACTTGGTTCTCGACGGTTGACGGCTAACACTCTGAAAGGGACATCTGGAGTCATATCTGGTAAGTCCACGTGAATGTCTGCGTTTGTTGACGGGGCATTACACGTGAGGTCCATTTTTTAAATGTGACTCGCGTCCAGGGGACTGCGACACGCGTCCAGGGGACTGCGTTACAAACCCTGGGTATACTAGTCGATGCCAGGTAACGAGACAGAGCATTAGTCTATAAAACTTGGGGCAGTTCAGGGTGTCCTGTACCGCGGTCCGGATAGGTACGAATATAACTCTGACAGTATATCAGGCTAGGGTATACATTTGTGTTGCGTGTGTTACGTGTGTCGTTCCGCGGAAAAAGAATTTGCTAACTGATAACTAAGTGCGCGCGCGCTCCCTTCTAAAAATGGGCAGCGCAAATGTAAAAGTGGCTGGCGACGACGATCCAAAACAGCGTCTGCCGTGTAAAGATTGGAAATTTGTTGAAAATCAAAGCGCTACAAGGGTTAAACACCTAAATTTATGGATAAACAAATATGGGTTTGCTGGCCAGCTTAAATATGCATGAAATATTAAAACCTGCAGGATAAAATACGCACTAAACATAGAAGTGATCTATATAATATGTGAAGGGAGATACAAGCGAGGCGGCTTGTTCCACAGAAAAAAGGAGTGATAAAACGGGTCCGTTGTGTGAAATAAAAAAATAAAAGATAGCGCGGGCTACTCGGCTGACGGGAGAGGATAGGAATGTAAGCCAAGAAGTTGGAAAAAAACAAATGAAATCCGGTTTTCAAAAATGCTATGTGCGTGATTGCCTGGACAAAAAGTTCCCAAAAACAAGGCAGGCCTGCTCAAAATGATTTGAATGAGGATTTTGAACATGAGAATGTTGAGCTAATTTTAAACCAGAGATCACATTCTTTGTGAATGAATTCAATTGGAATTTTTTGTGTGATGCTGAAAGTTGTAAAACGGCAATTAAAATGGTTATTTCCAAGTCCTAGGCATACTTTGTTAATAGTACCTGAATGTACTGTCAATTTAATGGAATGAAATGGCTTATTGCGGATTATCTTGGTTTTATCCTGTCAGCGGGAATGTTTTGGTTAACAGTAGAAAAGAAATACAAAATGACCAATTAAATTAAATGTTTGGCGGGGTTGCCAAACCTGCGTTTTTGTCATACTCTAAACTGGTCGAATAATGCGTCGGCTGCAGGGGAGCGCGGCTGTCTTTGCTGCTGAATGCAAAAAAAACATGTGGACCGCGTAGCGGCTGATTTGACGGTGTTCGGCATTCAGTATGCGCGCAAACCGCACGAGCGACTAATTTTTTTGGACCCCTTCCGTGAAGACATTACAATAATTGGCCTTGGGGGTGCTGAAGCAAACTTGAGGGCAGAAATGGGTTTTGCTATGATATAGTTGTGCTTGCAGCATATTGTGATTTAGTCTTCTCTAAAAAGCGTTGTAATTATACACAGGAGGTGCGCAGAAAGAAAAAGAGGTCGCTTAGGAATGTCAACATTGATAAGCTGCTTCTGCAGCGAGCGTGAAGGTCACAGTCAGCGGGTAAGGGCGTGCTTCCGTTTAAACATTTCAGAATAAGAACAAAACATGGTCTGCAAAGGATGCAGAGTTCCGCGATTATCTTCGCATTTATTTTTTGGATTTAATCAGAAATGTCTTTCGAGGTGATAGAAAATCTGTTTGGCAAAGATTGATTTGGTAAAAGCTTTGGAATTGGGAATAATACTATTATTATTATTTTCTTTTTTCTTCTGTGATGTTCAAAGGGCTCTTAATTGAAGAGAGCTAGTTTTTGGAGGATAGAACGAGATTATTACTGTTTTTGAATGTTTGGATTGTTCAAAATACTTTAATATAGGAGATTGGCTGATTAAAGAAAAATGAATGGATTTTTTTACAATATTATGGCATATTGGTGACAATTTGTGGATCCTTTATTAAGCATTGAAAATTGTAATTAGGAAATGCCTGGTAAAAGGTTGATTTCTCTAATTTACTTATTGTAGACTTCTCTTGTGATAACAGGGAGCTATAAGAAATGGCTCTTATCTTAAGTAAACAGTATGGGGTGATTTACAAATTATGTCTTGGGTATTAAGAGTAATTTGTTTGTTAAAGAAATCAGACATGAAATTAACAATGCGGAAATGAGAAATTTCATGGCATTCGTCCAAATTATTAGGTAAATTGAACCTGGCTGGGGTAGATAAGATAATTGGTTAAGGATAGGCATAGTTTCCCTAGAAGAAACATGGAGCGTCTTTAGGTGCACAAAAGACTTTCCTTGTTTGACCTGAAGGGGGCGTATGCTTTGCTATAGGTCATATTGATGACTATTGGGACGTTATTACTGTCTATTGCTTTAGGGGCATACAAATTAAGAATTTAGCCAAAACTTACTGCATTGCAATTATGGGGTTAATACACCTGAATGTTACGGTGATAACGATTGGCAATAACAAGCTTAGATAAAGGGGATTATCTACAACAAATTCAGGTGGGGCCTTTCATAGTGTGAAACGAGTGATGAAAAAATGTCTATGTTTTAAAAATAACATCTCCAAATTATAAAATATCAACCTTGGGGAAATGCTTTAAGTAGATGGGTTGACTAGAATGGGCAAAATTCGATAACATTGAAAGGGGGTGTAACTTTATGCAGAACAATGAGATAAAGTTTTTTACAAAGGGTTTAAATACTAAAAGGGGGTGTGTGTGTGTTTCAATGTGTCACAACTTTTCCGTTATTGCATTATTGGCGAATAGATAGTTAATCACAGCCACTCGCATGGCAGTCCACATGCTAAATGACTGGGATAAGGGGCGGTGGCAATTGAACAAATTTCTATTTTTAGATATGTGGCATGTGAAACTAATACATTAATTATCTAGTTTCTTCAGGCATCAATCTTGCGGTTCGAGGATCTACTAATGCGGAGTGGATCCAGACCTTCAGGAGTGTGGAGTATTCCTGGTGTCCTCAAGAATTCGTAGGTTTTCTCTGGGTACACCAGTTTTACTCCAAAAAACCAAAATTGTGGATGATTGGGGGAGCACTCAAGGCAAATTCCTTGATTATGAGTGCGAGCGTGGATGAGTGTCTGTCTTTTGTGTTTTAATTGGCTGGCCACCAAGATATATCAATATTCTAATATCAAGGTGGAATATTTCTGAAATCGCTGATAAGCCTTTCAAGGACGGCGGTGGCAGAGTAGGACAGAAACAAAAGAAAAGAATTTCGCCAAATGAAATTTTTTGTTTTCTGCAATGGGAAATTTTGGGAACCTGGGGGACTAAACAAAAACAAAAGACTTATCTAGGAGGGCTACCATTTTGAGTCATGGTAAATTTCATGCCTCAAAAAAGGGGGAGGTTATATATTCAATCTATATGCAGATATATGGCCAAAACACGGGCGATTCCCCCTTATGTCAAGCTACAAAAGCTACGTATCCATTTCAAAGGATACACATGGAATATGTGTGGTACATAACAGTCCTAAAACAGATTGGGGAAACCTTGTTGCAGAAACTGGTCTAGATTGGCAAGCTTGGATGACACACGCGTGCGAAAAAACCATCAGGCCTTCGATAAAATTAACCCATACGGTGGGGCATTACAAATCATAATTCAGACTGACAAATTAACTTGTGAATCTTTGTCTGACGTTTTTCCTAAGTCCATGGGTAAGAAGGTCGTCGGAGATGGAAACACCCGGATCCGCCATAGTAAAATTAAAATCTGAGATGACCAGAGAATTCATTTCTGCAACGGGGAGTTCCCAAACGGGAGGCGGTAAGAAATAATTGGTTATTGTTGATGGAAAATGCAGCTATTATAAATCAAACCTGTATCAAACCTGTATAACATGTAGGGGGCCGACCTCTCTTAAGAGTAGTACTCGCGCAAATTACCCCTGATTGTGTAAAGGAGATAATGACAAAAGAAGATGTAAGCCCAAAATGTATGAAATGGAATAATGTCTACCCAGTTACAACGGCAGCAAAGGACAAGCCTAACTTTTCAACGCATGTCGCGTTTAATCATTTTACCTGTTTAGTCCTCACAGGGCACGGTCCGGCACTGGGAGCGATAAATGTGACGTGGTGTGCCCACGTCCTAAAACAGACTGCACCCCTGATTCCACGTTCTGACCTATGGTGGTGGTGCGGCCAAAACAAATTATACGACTCCTGCCAAAACGACAGCAGGACTTTGTGCCTTGGTCTCACTGCTATTACCAGTGTCTGTTTTTCCATCTACAGTAGAGGAGATACAATTGGCTGCACAGAAATCCGGCATGATGGCGGGCCCCTCGCGACGGCGTTGATCGGCATGGAGAGAGGGTGATCCGACATACATTAATGCGATTGGCATCCACGGGGCTTACCAGATGAGTATAAGTTGGCTAATCAGATCGCAGCAGGTTGGGAGTATATTTTTCCTTTAATTACTCCAAACAAAAAAGTTGATTGGATAAATTACCTGCATTACAATGTCCAAAAACTTGGAAATTATACTGAACAGGGATTTGTGGCGATAAAGGAACAACTGGCAGCCACTAGTCTGACGGCGTTCCAGGATCGTGCAGCGGTTGAAATGCTTCTTGAAGGAGCAGGGGGCGTATGCAACGTTTGAAAATGTTGCACTCAACAACACGCCCCCCACTGGGTCCCACACCAGGGCCAACGATGGCCTGCAGACCCGAAACCGCAAGATGAAAAAGCATCCTGGAGTAGAATAATGTCCGCTGACAGATTTGTGGCCTCACTAATAATGATTTGGCCTAATTTGTGGTAGCCCTTTTTGCTACGATTTTGACATTATGTGGGTGTTGTATTATTCCCTGCTTAAGATCTTTGATGAGCCGACTTATAACCACTGCGATTGCCCCTACAAATTCCAGATTGCATGAATTATATCTCCTACTGATGAAACGTGCTGACACTAACAGTGAATTTCAAGAGCATGGTAATTGCGAGGATGAATTGGGCGAAAATGATTTTGTTTTTGCTTTTCAGACCAGCCGTGCCAGTGAGCGGGTAAAACTAAAGCCAACGGAAACGGACATTTCCTCCCCATTTCTATTTTTTGCCATAAAATGAATTAATGGAATAAAGCCGAAAGGAAGTTTTATTAAGGAGATCATGTGCAAATTTATAATATAGGGGGGAATGATGGAATAATGATTATTATAAATGTGTTTGCAATGCTTACTTAGGAATAGAAAGCCTTATTATAAACATGCTTACTATATTAATCAATATATTTACTTATTAGGAATAGTAATGCTCATCCTGAATGTGTAACAATATTAAACCATACATATGTGTTGAACGCTGTGCTTTTATGTTAGAGTTATTGGCATTAATAAAGCCATTTTAATGCATGCCTTGCTAAAGTAAGAACTGTGGTTCACATCGAGAGGACAGGGAATGGCCATGGGCAGGGAGAGGTCTCAAAACAATTGCTCTTGGGAACTGCGAACTGTTTGGGAACTGAGGACTGTTTTCGGCTTCGGAAGGAGGACTCAGGACAGGTGCTCTTGGGAACTGAGGACTGTTTACGGCTTCGGAAGATGGACTCACAACAAGCGCTCTTGGGAACCGAGGACTGTTTTGGGAAGCCCCTCTTCGCTGAAGGGTTCGCATCGAAACTCGCTTGGGAAGATTCAACAGGTCCTACAATTGTTTTGATAACTGTACGAAATTGTTATGAGACTCTACGAATGTTTAGACTTCTGTGGGGCATAGCGTGAAAATCTTATGATTAAATTAGCGAAACGGACTTCGAGTGGTTAGAATGATCTTGGCCGGAGACGCGGATGGATGTATTCTCTCTTGCAAGAATTAAATGTAGATATGACTACAGATGCCTTTTTTATTGAAAGCTGAACACGGAAAAGCCTAAGGATAAACCTACAATTGGATGAACCTAACAAATAGTACTTTGGAATTTGGTATCAAGCACTGTCTTTTCAGTGCTCCTAAATTTTGCATAGCAGATTTGTTTCTCCACTTCAAATTTCACGTTTGGAGTACTGCTGCTTTCACCATTAAAATTTCATTTGACTAAACAATTTTCCATAATTTTCATCAAAAATTGATTTCAAATTTCTAAATCATTTTCCACCTTGATATCTGATTGATTATATCTTGATGGTCGGCCAATTAGAAACACAAAAAGACAAACAAACAACCATTCATTTACACTCATTTTCAGAAATCAGTGGTCTGCAATTTTTTATCACTGGTGAAGAGCCATCCCCAGTCTGGGGCTTCTTGGCAGCTAACCACCTTTTTGCTGTGCTATCAGCCTAATCATTCTCAAAAGAAATAGGTTAATGTTGTTTGGTTGACATCAACTGTTTGATGCTAATGCAATTAATATCTTAATAGTCATTAATATGACCCACGCTAAAGCATATTTCACCTGTTCCGGGCAAAACAAGGAATGTCTTTCTGTGCACCGAAAAACATTTCATGCCTCTTCCGTCCTAGGGAAATCATGCCTATCCTTAATTTATCTAAATTTACTTAATAATTTGGATAAATGCCATTTCTGCATTGTTTTCATGTTTGATATCATTAATAATTTGGATGATTCTTAAAACTTAAGTCTAAATCGCAAATCACTCTCATATTTCTACAACAAATAGTTAAAGCTCTGGCTGAATTCCTATCCGCTCTAAGAAGGCGGTTTTATTTAAAATAAGAGCCATTTTCTGTGCTCACTGTTACCTCAATTAAAATTTAGGGAAAATAACCTTTCACTAGGCATTTCCTAATATAAATTTCAGTGTTTAATAAAGGACCCATAATTTGTCACTAATATATTACAACACTGTCATCTCTCTGTCTCTCTCTCTTTCCCTCCCCCTCCCTGTGGGGAGACAATCGGACTCAAGTGATTTAGGTTCATACCTGCAGTGGCATTTGCGTGCTCTGGTTCCTCTCTTCTGACTCCATCTTGTGGTAGTCCTCCTTGCCAGCGACTTTGTTCAGCTTGTGCTCCTTTGTTAGGTGTGAATGGGGCAGTAGACTATGGGTGTGCATGGCTTGGCGGGTGAGGGGTGTCAAAATCTGTGAAGGGGGGGCTGGCCGTAAAATGGGCTTCTTGCCTGGCCCCACATTTTTCGGCCATTTTCTTCCTTTGTTCTGTGTCTTCAGCAAGATTCAAAAGCAGGCAGACTTTTTAAGGGAATTCTCATGTTCCTTCTTCAGATTTTGGTTCTCTGAGAATTCCTCATAGGCCTTCCTCTTAGCTCATCTTGCCAAAAGTCGTACCTCTTGAGCTCATGTTCAATGATGTTCATAGGTAGGGCCCCAATTTTGAAATGTGTGACTATTACCTGAACTTGTGAAAAACATATCATTCTTGTTCTCCATGAAGATAGAAAGTTTCTTGAGGAAAAACACCAGCTAAAGCAGCTCCTCATCCTTTCTGTCCAGAATCTTCACAAGCATGTTAACCATGTTTTTGTTTCATTCTTCAATCATCAGGAAAATCTCTCAGCATGAATTTCACATCTTCTTACTTCACGTCCCTTTGTTTGAACGTTTTTTTTTTTTTTTTAAACAATGGTCACATGTTACGCTATTAATACATTTAAGGCGATATTTTACGGCGATTCTCTTGGGACGTCGCATCTAATTTATTATCTCTTTAATACTTATCTTTTATTATCCTATTTATCCGTCTACGCCGTCTTTTTAACCGTTATTCTCTTCAATCCTCTCGATTCATGAGCGCATACCAAGCGCGTACCGAGCGCGACATAAAGCGCGTCACGGCCTACTTCCGGTTCTTAACAAACGCTTCTGGTTTATATAATAGTAGTACTATACTTTTTAATCGAGCGCTAGCGCTTTCTTACTCATCGGGTGCAGTATTTTTGGAAGCTTTATTTTTGACAATCTCCAGAAATCCTTTACCGAGGGACTATTTCACCCCCTAGGTTAAAGCCGCGTCACCAGCTTGCCTTACGAACGTAACTTATGGCCGAAGTGTATGTCCGCCGCATACCTTGTGTATTACCTTCTTTTTTGACATACATACTCCCCAACGATATGCATTTATCCCCGATTTATGAGGCGTTTTTCTTCGACTTTCTCACGATTGGAAAAACGGGATTCCCACCAGACTTGTCCTAAATATTAATTTTAAACATCCCCTTACCGTCTCTTGTGCCTCCTCCTTTTCGATGGGGGTTCGTTCTTCAAACGGGCCACGATCGACCGAAATGCCCTCTCTTTTAAAGTAAGAGTAGCTGACGTCAGTATTCTCGGCTTTCAGTCCACCGCGGTCCGAAAATTCAGAAATGAATCTCCCGGGTTTCTAAGGCACCAGAAAATGTTGGATCTAATCGATTAACATTCAATAACTTCGAATTAGAGGAAGCACACAGAGTCGGCCATGATGAGTTTTTAACTAGCTTCAGCTGAAGGAGGAAGTCAGAGTAGCCAGCGCCAAAAGATGCACTCACCTCTTAGCTTAGCCAGTTTGAGATTCCTGCTCCCTCCAACAGAGTCTGCCAGTTTTATTGAACAAAGGTCATGTGACATAGGTACAAACTATAGGCGGGAAAATGTGAACAAAGAAAAGGGTGTGTCATGGTAGATGATGCGCCCCCAACTCATAGGTGTCACGGACGGAAATTTCCGCTAGCCCATGCAAAATTCTATTCTAGTGACTACACTAAATAAACCTATTGACTAGTAAAAAGCATAAGAATACATTTCATACTCCACAACATGGAATACAGCAACATCCGCATAACACCATAATAGCGGTAAACACAGCGATAGAAACCAGCATTGATGCAATCAAGCTTTTATATTTGCCAAGGCCGCTTAACCAGTCAGAGTACCAACTGGTGTCCACACCTGAGTGCTCTTTCATTTTGTTACTTAGCGTGCGCAGACCCTCCAATGCCTTAGTAAGACGCCCGTCAGGAGACGTATTGTTGGGAATCAGAGTACAGCACTGATCCCCAAAAATGCCACATACTCCTGCTCTCTCAGCTAACACCATATCTAAACCCATTCTATTTTGAAATGCCATAAGAGACGTGGCTGCTAATTGCTCATGCACTGCCTGGAGTGCCGAGGTGGTGAAGTTCGCCAATCGTTGGACATTGTAGTGGACATAATTAATTCGGTCCACATTTTTGTTTACAGTAACAAACAGGAAAATACTCTCCCATCCTGCCGCCACTTGATCCACCAATTTGTATTCATCAGGGACCCCTCTCGGAACTCCAATTGCATCCATGTACGTGGGGTCTCCTGCCTTTAACCATTCTTGCATGTCCCTTTTCTTCCTCACAAGGAAGGGGATTCTTCCCCATCGTCCAACGCCTTCCCAATTTATTCCGGCCATGTCTAATGCTGTTACACTAATTGGCATGATCAGCGTTACTAGGGCGCACTTACCTGAGGCATTGGAGGGAAGCCTATCGTACAACACTTTCGCTCCACACCATATCCAAACATCAGCACGAGCGAGAGGGATTCCTGCTGGCAAAGACACATTTTCATTACACCATGACTCCTGGATATTTCCAATCCCAGGGCCAGTCCCATTTAAATTTAGGCAGGTGAAATTTTGTTGTGCAACATGGGTGTCAAAAATGGGCTTTCCCTTTTCCATATCTGTCAGTGGAAAGGCCGAGTCCAATTGGCTGCACTCTCCTTGCATAGTCTTGTTATATAGGAAACCAAAGAGACAGTTTTTGGATACAGCAGTTGCTGCCATGATCTTCAAAACTGGTCTTGCACCTAAACATACCAAACAATTCTCGTTAGTGTTGTGAGCGGCCTGTTCAGCCATTAGGAGCCAATTATTCGTAACCATAGAGATACCTGTGTGAATCATAAACCAGTCATCCACTGTCGTCATTGTTCTGGCTGTGGTACCCGTTTGACGTGTATAATTATTTAACGCTGGTGTTTCCCCTTTTGTCATAGTCCCATTCTCACAAATGATAATTGGAAAATATGGATCTTTTCCAGATGAATATGCCCACAACTTAAACCCCCAACATGATGTGTTAAGCACTAACACCTCTTGTTGTGGTGGCGCAATTGAATTATTGCCCATTGCAATTGTCAATTTCAATATCTCCCCTTCTTTTCTTAGGAAAATCTTATTATGGAAATACTTAGCAATATTATTCTTTGATGGTGCCCAATAATCACCCGCCTGTGTGGTAACCATGGAATCCCATCCCCACATTGTCACGTGTCCTGTTATATACCACCAATGACCCGGGAACATGTCTCCAGTTACTACTGACATGTCAGCCATCACTGATGTATACCACGCTTCCCGAAAACCTCTCAGTGCCTTTATTGGTATATCTACTTGGGTAGTTGTTTTAGGAGCCACTGTTACTCTCACCGAATTATTGTATGCCCAGCCTATTATCCAAGGCTGGTAACCCTTTTTCTCCCACTCATTTTCTGACTTTACCTCTCTTCTCCTCCTTGGCTCCTGTGGGTCCTGGTACCGTGTTTTATAATTGTCCAATTTATCTAACAAATCAAGCCATTGTTGAGTCCAGTTCAAAATTGTCACCCAAACGTTCACCTGTGTCGATTGTTTACACTTCAGATTTAGCAGTAATTGTTGTGTCTGTGTCAGCGTCTTACCACCATCTCGCTCTGCTTCATACCATACCGTTCCATTCCAGGAATGATACACCATCACTCGTTCTCCTTTCACTCCATTCCGTCTGTCATCCTGCACCATCAACATAGTCCACACAAAACACAAGCCAGCAAGCAAAATAGTCCATAACGTTAAACATTTGCATTGTCGTCGTCTTTGTCCAGACACTTTCGAGTCCGACTTTGATCCAATTCTTGCCATCGTCATATTCCCTCTCTTGACCTGCCCGTCCGGGCGGTCAACCTTTAAGCTCACCATTGGCGGGCACAAAGTCTGGGGCCGGGCGCAACTGTGAGTAATGGTACCACTTTTGTCCTTTAGTTTCCAATTGAACTGCGTGTGAAGTTCTAGCCAGAACCCTAAACGGTCCTTTCCAGCGAGGTTCAGTCCACTTCCGGGAAAGCACCCGGAGGTAGACGTACGGAGTTATGTCCGACTCCACTAATGCTGGTGATGAATCTGCAACCGCCTTGTTTGTGACCTGCGTAGACACACTGGATACAAGTGAATGAAGGTACTTCCAGTATTCAGCGTGTGATAAATCAGGTGTCGGTACGTCAGCTGGCAGGACCAAGGTGGAGGCGGGCCCCGGCATTAGGCGAGCAGTTAACAGTTCGAATGGCGCAAAACCTGTGATTTTGTGAACAGTTTGGCGGACGACCAACAGGGCTAGGGGCAAAGCTTGCAACCACGTCATTTTTGTTTGAGCCATGATCTTAGCCATTTTTTCTTTCAAATTTCTGTTATATCTCTCAACTTTGCCTTGACTCTGGGGGTGATACACACACCCAAAGCGATGCTTCAGCCCCAACAACGCCTCCACTTTAGCCATTGCTTTGTTGTTAAAATGTGTCCCATTATCCGATCTGATTAACGCAGGAAAACCATGTGTCGGAATATAATGATTCACCAATGCTTTAATGACTGAGGCGGTGTCTTCCCTTGCACACGGATACGCCTCCGGCCAGCGTGAATAAGAATCCACCATGACCAGAAGGAACCGCTTCCCGTTGACCCTGTCAATCATGTCCGTGAAGTCAATTACAATTTCTGCTCCAGGCCAGGCCACAGGGGAGAATGTTCCTGGTCTGGGTTTCAATGTCGGTCGTGCATTAAATGTTTGACATAATTCACAAGCCGCCACAAACTGCCAGACCACCTCCCGCAACCTCGGATGCCACCACTGACGAAGTTTTGGAAGCATTGGCTGAGGCCCCACATGCGCCACTGTATGGGCCTCAGTCAACACCGAGGTCATGAGTTGTCCTTCAGGGAGGACCGGCTGGCCTCTGGGTCCCACCCAAAGACCATCCGATCGCCTGACCGCCTTTGATGCGATCCACATAGATTTTTGTTCCGGCGACGACTTACCTTGTGCGCCCATAATGTCCTCCAGTGTAATTGCGGGTGCCACTGGAAGATCCGGGGGTTCCCCGTCCCAGACCACAGCCGTGGTTGCTAACATCATCTCGCCCTGAGGGGTGTACCCAGCCACTTCTTTCGCGAGAGCATCCGCCCTCTCATTACCCTTTGTCATCATGGTGTTGGCCTTTGAGTGTCCCGGGACCTTTACAATTGCCAATTGGTGGGGACCCTTAATTGCTTCATACAATCGCTCCATTAAAGTTTTATGAGCAATTTCTTTGCCTTTCGCTGTTAGCCAGCCATTGTTGAGCCACCCCTTTAGGTCAATCAGGGCAGCACACGCTGCATACGCCGAATCAGTATATATATAGTTAATTGCTGTCCTGGACACTGTTCCAAGGCCAACACCAGAGCCAACACCTCAGCCGCCTGGGCGGAGGGTTTTATTGTCAACTTCTGAGATGTCACCGGGAGGACAGAAGAACCTGTCCACTCCACCACTGCCGCTGCCGCGTGGAGTGTCCCCTCCTTGGCACGCCAACAACACCCATCCGTGAACATAACCCGTCCTCCTTCCAATGGTTCCGCATACAAGTCCTCACGGACTTTTTGATCTTTTTGTACTTTCAGAGCACACTCATGTGCCCCTTCCAGGAGGTGGTCAGCCATGTTCACGCCATCATGCACATACGTAACGTTTGGTGCCGTCAATGTTTTCATCATCCGTGTTTGTCTTAGGGGTGTCAATGTAAATGCTGCCGATGCGACAAAAGCTGACACCGCATGGTCTGTTAGCACCTGGACAGGATACCCCATGATCATATGAGCCGTTTTCTGTAGGACCTTTGCCAGGCCCGATGCGTACCTAACGCAGTCTGCTTGTTTCTGTTCAATTCCGTCTAATGGCACACTATAATACAATAACACTGCCCTGTTTGTCCCCTGTCTTTGGTACAATGCCGCATTCACTGTCTTCTCACTAATGGCCACATCTAAATGAAACACCTTGGTGTAATCTGGGGTAGCCAAAGCTGCTGCTGATGCTAATTCCTGAATTAGTTGCACAAACAATGCATCATCCTCAGGGGTCCACTGCAATGTGGCCTTCAAATTTCTGACCCCTTGTTGTTTGACCAGGGCCCGCAAGCCTGCTGTTTTATCCACAAAACATGGGATGTAGGCTCTGCTGTAGCCACACAATACCAAGAAAGACAACATGTCTTGCACTGTCTCTGGACGTGTGTCGCAAGATGGAGCTGCGGTGATCCGGGGACATGGCCAAACCGGCTGGTGTAATCACACGCCCCAGAAAAATCACCGACTTACGACAGCACTGTAACTTTTTCCTAGACACTTTGAAGCCCTGGTCAGCAAGCTTCAACAGCACTGCTTGTGTGGCTTTCACGCACTGGTTGGATGTTTCGGCTGCAATGAGGAGATCGTCCACATACTGCAGGAGCACTGAGCCTTGGGGTAGTTCACATGAAAATAACAAGTCCTTCAATACCTGATTAAAGATTCCCGGCGAATTTTTGAAGCCCTGTGGGAGTCGTTTGTACTGCAATTTCACCCCTTTGTAGAAAAATGCAAACACGTGTCGTATTGACTCAGCCAGTGGTAAACAGAAATATGCATTCGCCAAATCAATTACTGTATACCACCGTTTCTGAGGGTCCAGGGAGGACAGGATGCGATGGGGGTCAGGGACTGACAAAACTGGAGTTATAGTTATGTCATTCACTGGCCTCAAATCGTGGGCCATTCTCCATGTCACCCCATCAGCCTTCTGGACCGGCCTCAGAGGTGTGTTCCAAGAGGACGCTGACGTCTCCAACACCCCCGCATCCCACAATCCTGCCACTGTGTCCTCCATACCTTTGTCTGCTTCCTTTGGCCATCGATATTGAGGACGGTGGACCGGACTGGAGCAATCAACTTCCAATTGGATCGGCTGAACCGTATGACAAAAACCAACATCATATGGACCCTGTGACCACAAGGTCTGTGGCATTTGATCCAGCATCGCCTGTGCAGACTCATGGTCCGTCTGTTCCCGCCCATGATGGCGGTCCAGGAAGACCAATTCAAGGTCTGACTCATCTACCATTTTTGCCATTATTTTGTAACTTTTGGTTGCGGCCGAATGCCACACATCTGGAATCTCAGTCATCATCCAGTCATGTTGTTGTGTTAATCGTTTCACCATGGGCCCCAATTGGCGGGGCTCATGGCCTGGCGACACAGCCAACGACACGTGAGGCAAACCTTCCTCACTCATTCGATACCATTGCTCTTGCTCTTGCGACAACTGTACATATGCTGCCACCCCTTCGGGGGGCCACAAAGATGCATGGTGATTGTAATGTCCAATCATCTCCCTCAATTTCTCCAAACGCATCTCTACATATATCATCTGATTCCCTATCATAATATAGAGTGCAATGCAATTGATCCACTGGGGGGTGGTACGGTGCCAATGCCTGGATCCATGGTTTCCACAAGAGGTACGTGGAGTAGACACCTCCCCCAAACGGAGTCTCAGGATTCAATCTTGCCCAGTAGATTCGTGCCGTTTCTGGTACTGTGGGGAGTGGTGCCATCAACCACTGACCCCGAGGCGTCACAGGCTGGGAGCATCCCAACACCTGTCCGTCAGGAAATGTCGCTGTAAGTCCTTCCTCGCCGCACAATATCTGGGCTCTCAATGCTGACAACATGTCTCTGCCCATCAAGTTGATGGGTGTGTCCATTGCATGAACATATGAATGATATAGTTTCTGTCCGGTGTTTGTGATTTCCGTTTTCAATGGCCGAGTAAAGGGCAGAGTCTGAGGACGTCCCGAGAAGCCGACCAACGTTGTAACTCGTTTCGACAACGCTGTTTTTGGCAGTGGCATGTTGATCGATGAATGTGTTGCTCCAGTGTCCACCAACATCTGGACCGGAGTGTCCGCCACGGTGAACCGAAGCATTGGCTCTGCCTGGCCAGTGCTTCCCGAGCTTCCCAGGCCCCCCTATTCGTCCGGGCCGTACCACGGGTCAGCTTGGTAATACTGCCCGTGGATTTGGCTGTGGCCACGGGCGGGGCTGCTGCGGTCCCCTTTGATGTGGTGGCCTTGCTTGCTGGTTCTGCTGCTCCGCCCCTGGTGGTGGTGGGGTGCCATGACATTCTCGTGCCCAGTGATCATGGGACCCGCAGTGGTAGCAAGTCCCTAGGGCGAACCCATTCCGCCCCCGCCCAAAGGGGGCGCCACGACCACGCCCTCTATTCACCACGGAACCCTTGGCCTCGGCCCCGTCCAGCCCCCACTGGCGTCTGATACATCTGTTTTTGTTTACTCTTGTCTTGTTTTGCCTCACCATGCAACTTTGCCAACTGTAGTTTAACCAAACTAGTCGCCAGAGCGTCAGTTTCCTTTTGATCTTTATTAGCTTTTTCCATGTAGATGCGGCAATGGTGTATCAAATGCCTCTTGAATCTCGGTTCCGGACAGACCAAAATGTCCGGATCAATTCTCATAATTGTTTGCACCTCATTTGGGAGGCCGTTCGGCATCGCCGTCCTGAACATCATCTCAGCTTCAGGGTAGTTGCCTGGGTGTTTACCTGTGGTCTCAATCCACAGCTCCAATGCCTGAGCATAATGTTGCTCGGGAGGCACCTCTCTTACATAATTAAAAATTGTTGGAACCACATCCACTGGGGAGGGAAAGGCCGCCCTCAACTCCCGGAACGCCTCCGCGATCTCCGCCAGGGGCGTCTCTCTCCCCAGCAGGCGGGTGCCAGCTGCCCCCTCAATATTCTGTAATTGAATCAGGGAACATGATCCCAAAATGGCTTGTCTGAAATCCCCCAATGCTACTCCCTGTCCTGACATGGCAGCTAAGAATTTAGTAATCCAGGCTCGTGCCCCTTTATGCAGGGGGGGGCAACTTCTCCACCAATGCAGCCACATCCCGAAGCACCAAAGGCTCATATTGACGGCCAGCATGAGTCACCACTAGGGGTGCCATTGTCTGCGGCTGCTCCTGCTGTGCCATCATTTTCCCTTTACGACGTGTATTATAGGCTCGCTCTGCCCTGGACATGCTCTCCTCACTAGCGCCCAGCCTCTCTCCCTCACTCAACGCTCCAAGCATCCGCCGCTGTTCACGTAACACCACCTCGTCTTCCTCATCATTTTCCACTTGCTCCTCGCGGCGATCCGCGTCGCTGGGCTTTGTCTGCCCATGGCCCCATGTCGCTGTCATCACTTCCTTTAACATTCCTCTTTCCTCACTCTGCACCCTATGTCCATCCCCCAACTTACGCGCTGCCTCCTCCCTCGTCAGCTTCCTTGCAGTAGTGGTGTCCCAGTCTCCTGCTAGCGCCGCCCCTGGCGTCCGCGCGGGCGACTCCACATTCCCCTGCTGCTCTCCGCCTCTCATTATTCACAGCCTGTTCAATCAACTGTATGGTTGCTGGTGTCATACGTGAACCGTCATCCTCCACATCTAAAACCATTCTTCCCCCCAAAGTCACTACGGGGGCCATCACTGGCGCCGTTTGATACGGCGGCGGCTCAACCACATACTGTCCCAAACTCGGCAACTGTGGATAAATGCCTCTAAAACTTCCCAACTTCTTTCCCACTTTTTTAATCACTTCCTCCTCTTTCTTCACTTCCTCACTCTTTTCCTCTCTTATCACTGCCAGCGCAGTAGCAATAGTTGCCAATTGGTGAATACCTCGTCTATCTTTCTCCACTTCCTTCACTTCCTTCTCAAGTTTATCACGCTGTCGCCATCCGACCTGCTTCTGTTCCTCCTTCATATCTCGAATACTTAGCAACATTCTACTTTCCTTCTTCTGTAGCTGCCACGCTAACTTCGACATGTCCCATGTCCCCGGTTCTCCCCGAAACAATTCATCCTTCTTTAATTTCCGAAATACCTTCTGACACCGTTCTCTTTCCTTCTTAACTCTCTTACTTTCTAGTCCACTAATCAACTGTGCTTCCAGCTCAGCGTAATGACCATTAATCTGCGACCAGACTTCAGTCCCTACGTCCGAAATGCCACCCACTGAGAGGGACCCGACACTCCCATCACCCTTCTTATCATCCATTCTGGAAATCCACCCGTGCGTGTCCCAAACACTTTTTAAGCAGAACAATTTTAGTTTTAATTTTAGTTTTCACACACACCGCTTCCACACTGATACGTAAATCCCAGATTTTAAACCGTATCGAGCCACGAGTAGTTCCACATTATTGTAGTAGGTAAAATCTCAGATTTTATACCCTACTGTCCATCCTTTTTTTAAGCCACAAATGGACTACTCTACGTAGGTAAATCCCAGATTTTATACCCTACTAATGGAACTACTCTTAGTGGGTAAATCCCAGATTTTATACCCTACTAATGTCCACACTTACACTTTTAAGCCACTAATGGACTACTCTACGTAGGTAAATCCCAGATTTTATACCCTACTGTCCACCCTTATACATTTAAGACGTTCCGGTCCTCCTCCCTCTTATGATTTAGAATTTTCAATGTGCAGAATTTGAAAAGGAATCTGCTTACCTTGTGTCATTGTGGGCCCAAGAGGAAAGACGGTCGGACGCGTGTGGCTCCTTTATCAGGTCGTCACCTGGTGTGAACGTGGGTCCCAGACCCGAATCCCAGATTCTTGTGGCTCTTCCTATCTCAATCGCGTCACAGTCGGGGATCACCAGAAATTGTTGGAATATAATTCTCTATAATTATATTAAAGTTAAGTTAATAATCTGACTCCAATTTGCAACCTTACCCGACTTTCACTCATCCAACAATTTGCGCGCTCGTTCTGCAATAGAGAGATATCAGGAAGCTAGCAGTTTCACACACGAGTGGATTTATTCTTACCACACCAATCTAATACACACACCCGGGGTCCAGGTCCCTCTCAGTACACTCTATACGTCTTATTTGACACGTGTCGACGTAGTTCTTTCTTCTGGGTTGCCCGGGAACTTAGTTATACTACACAATATGCAAATGACACAACACAAAGGCATCCTGGCACTATACTATTGGTTATGTGTAAAATGCAGTTAACTCTAGCTTGCTCATTGGTCTTTATTTCCTGAAGAATCTCCTCGCGGTTCCACCCAGTTGTATTTTTCCATTCCAGCAACTGCCTCTTTGTCTCGGTACCTGCAAACAGTTCAATCTTGCTACCCCCCAGACATCTGCAAACCATTTGAGTCCAACCCCCACATCCTGTCCAGTGACCTTCGCATTCCACAGGCAATGTAGGAAGATTGAAAGAACCACCGTTAAGCTTAACTCTCAATATCCCTTCACCAGTTCCGGTCTGCCCAGTTCCAGTCTGCCCAGTTCCGGTCTGCCCAGTTCCGGTCTGCCCAGTTCCGGTCTGCCCAGTTCCAGTCTGCCCAGTTCCGGTCTGCCCAGTTCCGGTCTGCCCAGTTCCGGTCTGCCCAGTCCCGGCCTGCCAAGTTTCGGCCTGCCCAGTTCCTGGGTGTACAGTCCCCGCCTGCCTAATTTCACCCTGTCCGGTGTCTCCCTGGCCGGCTTCGGCCAGCCCGGCTTGAGCCTGCCCAATTCCTGGGTGCCCGGTTTCCGCCTGCTCAGCTCTTGCCCGCTCAGCTCTTGCCCGCCCAGCTCTTGCCCGCCCGGAGGCGGCGATGACGCGCCGGGGCCCCTGGACGAGGGGGCCGGCGATGGCGAGAGCGACTCTCCGGCGCTCCTGGACGAGGGTGACGGCGAGAGCGACTCTCCGGCACCCCCGGACGAGGGGGCCGGCGACGGTGGCGAGAGCGACTCGCCGGCGCCCCCAGACGAGAGGGCCGGCGACGGCGAGAGCAACTCTCCGGCAAAGGCTTGCAGATAAAACAAAATATTCTCACTTGTTTTAATCCATCCATCGATTTTTCACTGCACATGTCTTGTTCAGGGCTGCAGGAGCAATTGTCAATTATTTTAATTGGATGATACTGGCCTACGTTTGCCATTGCTGGGTAAAACAGGTAAACGCCCTCTTTTGAATCAGTCTGAGACTGCGTCTGCTCGGTCATTAGCTCAAAGCTAACCCTTCGACGAAGAAGATGGCGAAAAGAAAAAAAGGCGACGAGTATCGTACATTTCAGGACAAATGGACCGAGGTATTCGCCTTTGTGGGGAGAGCGGGTTCTGCGGTGTCTAATTTGCAATGACAAAATTACATCGTTAAAATGGTCGAATGTAAAGTGGCACTTCGACAAGCGCCACGCTACCTTTGCATCAAAATACCCTGCGGGAAACAGCAGAAAGAAAGCGTGCCAAGAGCTTCTGAGCAGGGTGCAAGCTAGCCAGCAGCAACTCTGCGTATGGACCCGGCAAGGTGACTATAATTCGGCTAGCTTTGCTGGTTCTTTAGCAATAGTGAGGAACGGAAAACCATTCACAGATGGCGAGTATGCTGAAACGTTCATGCTGGATGTAGCCAATGAACTTTTGGATGATCTTCCGAACAAAGACAAGATAATCAAACGGATACAAGACATGCTTCTGTCGGCAAGAACTGTTCATGATCGTACCATCGTGATGGCAAACAAAGTGGAGGAAACGCAAGTGAAGGACATAAATGGAACGCCGTTCTTTTCTCTGGCTTTGGAGGAGTCAACAGACGTGAGCCATTTGTCGCAGATCAGCGTGATTGCAAGATATGCTGTTGGTGACACACTGCACAAAGAAAGTTTTGCTGTTCTGCCATTAAAAGGGTCCACAAAAGGTGAGGATTTATTCAAGTCTTTCATGGAGTTTGCCCAAGAAAAAAAGTCTACCTATGGATAAACTTCTCTGTGTGTACTGATGGTGCTCTGTGTATGGTGGGGAAAAACAAAGGATTTGTGGCGCTTCTCCGTGAACATGAAAATAGACCCATCCTAAGTTTCCATTGCATTATACACCAGGAGGCACTATGTGCTCAGATGTGTGACAGGCCGTTTGGTGAAGTGATGTCGCTGGTCATTCATGTGATCAACTTTATTGTTGCCCGAGCCTTAAATGATCGCCAGTTTAAAACACTGCTGGATGAAGTTGTAAATAACTATCCTGTTCTGCTTTTGCACAGCAATGTGCGTTGGTTGTCAAGAGGGAAGGTGCTTAGCAGTTTTGCAGCTTGCCTGAACGAAATCCGGACTTTCCTTGAAATGAAAAGCGTCGGGCATCCTGAACTAGTCGACAGAGTGGCTCCTCAAGTTTTACTATATCATAGATCTGACTGAACATCTGAACCAACTCAAAGTGAAAATGCAAGGCGTTGGAAATGGTGTCATCCCTTCAAGCTGTATTTGCTTTTGAAAACAAGCTGGAGCTTTTCATCACGGATCTTGAAACAGGTCGTTTACTACATTTTGAAAAACTGAGCCAGTTTAAAGATGCATGCACAGCAAGTGAGCCCATTCAAAACCTTGATCTCCACCAGATCGCTGGCTGCACATCCATCCTCCTACCGTCCTTCAAAGCACGCTTTGGAGAATTTCGTGAGCACACTCATCTTTTTAAGTTCGTCACCCATCCAAACGAGTGTTCACTGAACACAGCCGACCTGAATTACGTCCCTGGTGTCTCCGTCAGAGATTTTGAAGCAGAAATGGCTGACCTGAAGGCCTCAGACATGTGGGTGAATAAGTTCAAGTCACTGTTACAGAATACAGTAATGTATAGTGACATCTAGTGGGTCTTCACTTTAACATATTCTCAGTTCTACCCATAATGCCATGCACTGTTGCTTGTTGCCATTCTAATAAAGACACGATCTGAAACATGGTGTCAGGAGTGGCAGGCTAAAAAAACTAAAGCAATGGCAAGCAGTATGATTCCGGCACCAGAGGGGATGCAGATGTCCGGGGATTTGGCAAAGAACTGGGACGTTTTTCGTGCTGAATTTGGAGGACTTTGTGTTAGCCACAGGGCTATACGAGAAACCTGAGGAGGTTCAAGCTGGCGCCCTGAGACGGCTAATGGGTAACGAGTGCCGCCACGTCTATATACAGATGCTCCCCTACTTACGAACATTCAACTTACGAACAACGGTACATACGAACGTCTGCAAATTGCGTTCAAGTCGAAAAATGTTTGTAAGTCCAATTTTGTATTTCGCGCCTTTTTCTGAGTAGTGCTTCGTTCCGCCGCCAATACCGACGCCTGGCGCTGTGGGAGCGCAGCTCACCCAGCATCTACCTTCCTCTGCCCAGTTGGTTGCAGTGCGCAAGTTCCGTAAGTGCGTGACGTATTTTGAACGCATCTCCAGTGAGCAAAGAACCTTTTTCATTTTTATCATCAAATATCTTGTGCATCCATTACATTGAATATGGTTGGTGAAAAGAGAAAGGCTTCTAGTGAGGATGGTAATGCAAGGAAGAGGCAAGCCATTTCATTTGAAACAAAAGTGGCATTAATAAAGAAGCTTGATGCGGGCGAGAAAATGGTGATGATTGCACGGGCGTACTATTTGAATCGTTCGACTGTCAGTACCATTTATAAACAGAGATCGTATAATGGCACACGTGAAAAGTGCAGTGCCGATGCAATCGACGATGATTAGCAAAAGAAGAGGGAAAATCATAGAAGAGGTGGAGAAACTTCACATCATTTGGCTCGAGTATCAACAGCAGCGGCATATTCCTCTGAGCCTTATGCTCATTCAGGAGAAGGCCAAATCTCTCTTTGAGGATGTCAAGGCTAAGGCTGGGGAAAGCGCTGCCAAAGAAACGTTTTCTGCAACGGGTGGTTTTTCCGTTTCAAAAAGAGGGCTAATCTCCACCACGTGTCCGTGTCCGGAGAGGCAGCATCCGCGGACAAAGAGGCTGCCGAGCAATTCCCCCAAGTGTTAAAGGAGATCATTGAGGAGGGTGGCTATTCGGCTAAGCAGATCTTCAATGTCAACGAAACTGGTCTTTTTTGGAAGAAAATGCCAGAGAAGACCTACATTAGCCGTGAGGAGAAGACTATGCCCGGATATAAAACGGCTAAAGATCGCCTAACCTTAATGCTTGGGGAGAATGCCGAAGGGAGCTACAAGCTGAAGCCGCTGCTAGTTTACCGGGCAGCTAACCCTCGAGCCCTGAAGAACGTGACGAAAAGCTCTCTCCCCGTTATCTGGATGTCAAACAAGAAGGCATGGGCGACACTCGCTGTATTTGAGGACTGGTTCTTCCACCATTTCATCCCAGCAGTGGCTGTGCCTGAAGGCAGCACCCTTCGGTGCGGTATATGCCGAACCTCAGCAATGGGAAAGGTTATGGTGACCAACAGATTGATCTACCACCTGGAAAGAGAAGGGCTCCTGACACCAGAGCAATCCGGTTTCCGGCCGCAAAGGAGCACTGAAGACCAACTCCTACGACTTTCACAAACAATCAGCGACGGTTTCTAGGCCAAGCCGATGCAAAGAACGATGCTGGCGCTGTTCGATTTCAGCAAGGCATACGACAAGGTTTGGCGGGATGCTCTACTCTGGAAAATGACCCAAGTGGGGCTACCACACACCGTTGTCAGGTGGGTGCAGACTGGCTATCCAACCGAGTCAACTTTGTCACATTCGGCGGACAGAGAAGTAAGATTGGGATCTTTCGCCAGGGGGTACCACAAGGGTCGGTCATCTCGCCAATACTCTTCTTGATATAAGTGAATGACCTCACGAAGACCCTGCCCAGTGGCGTACACAGCAGCCTCTTTGCAGATGACGTGGCATGTTACACCCAAGCGCTGCAACTGGAGACTGTCCAAGAACAACTTCAAACTGCGGTAGATGCCATATTCGGGTGGAGCAAGAGGTGGAAACTTACCTTAAATGCATCCAAGTGTGAATGTACTTTCTTCTCCACAAACTCACACGAGACAAAGTGGCAGCCTACGCCGAGCATCCTCCAACAACCGATGCACCACAATCCAACACCCACGTTCCTCGAAGTTACCTATGATCGTCAACCGACCTTCACCAAACACACCGAAACAGTCGCGCGCAAAATGGCGACCAGAGCTCGGGCAATCCGCAAACTAGCACACACTGACTGGGGCTATGACAAGGCAACCCTTCAGAACACCTACATTGCCACAGTCAGAACGGTAGCAGAGTACGCGGCGCCAGCCTGGATCCCCTGGATCTCCCCCACCAACCTGGAGAAGCTTGAAGCCTCGCAAAGATATGCTGCTCGAGCCATAACTGGCCTTCTGAAGACGACACCATCTGATGCAGTCCTCATTGAGAGTGATCTGCCGTCTATCAAAACACGAGCCACTCAGCTAGCAATCTACGCATACGACAAGTCTCTACGCGTTCCAGGCGACAACCCGCGACGACTGGTGGCGGAGAGGCACCAGACAAGGCGAACTAAGAAAAACCGACTGGCGCGACCACGCACGCGACAGATGGGCGACGGTGTTCGTCAATGCACAGGGTAACCAGGACCCTTTTCCCCAACTGAGAGCACCATGGGAAGAGATAACCACCATGACCTTTGCCAAAGCGGCTGAAGGCAGATACCAGCAAACCGAAGACAACTACGCAGCCACCGTCAGCGCTCTCAATAAAGATGCAGACGTCTTCCAACTGACCTGCTTCACTGACGGCTCGGCGCGAACTGGTAATACTGCCGGAGGTGCCGGAGTCCTGATGATTCACAGGGAATCAGGGGAAACGTGGGAGCAAAGCCTACCAGCTGGAAGCTGGACCTCCTCCTTCCAAGCTGAGATGATTGCGATCGAAGCGGCACTAAAGATGGCCACCGAAAGGTGTGAGCCAGGGGCCCCAATCCGTTTGGTGACAGACAGCCTCTCCTCCCATCAGAGGCTGCAAACCATGGAACATGAGTTCAAACTGAAAACCACCACCGAGACCTCAATCAGAGAACTCCTGACTACCCTCGAAGATAAACAAGTGGCGGTGGAAGTACTATGGGTCCCAAGCCACTGTGGTGTCCCGGGCAATGAGAGAGCCGACCAACTAGCCGCTGCAGGAGGCGGCATGGAACAAGGCGGTGCACCACGACACTTCGCGACAGCAAAAGCTGCCACCCGGCGAGCGACACAAAGCCACCGCATCCACGCCGACAAACGAAAGAACCTCTACGCTGACAACGAAGACAACACGATCTTCCCCAGAGATCAAAACTTGAACAGGCAGGAACAAGTAACGATCAGTCGCCTCCGAAGCGGACATCATCCGGAGCTGCGCTACTGGAGGAAGAAGATAGGGCTGACGGAGTCAGAAGAATGTCGGCTATGCGGCACGGGCGACGCAGGGACGGCAGGACACGTCATGACAAAATGTCCAGCTATGACTGCCCTCTACCCAGATGGCTGGACACACAAAGACCTCTTGACATCCCCCAAAGAGGCACTCAATATCTGGAGCAAATGGCTGGAGGTAGTGTCCCTCGACACTGCCTAACAACAACAGCAGCAGCAGGAGCAAAACCTCAATGCTGCTGGGAATTCGGAGCTGGACAAAAGTACCGGGGGAAGAAGGCTCCGTTCAAGCGGCAGCCAGTTGCAGTAGCTCCCCAAGTCCTCATTCGTATTCTGTGTTTTTACAGCTTTTTTAACCTTTATTTTTATGTTTTATTGTCTCTTGAGATTTTACTTGTTACATTACTGTCAGGCCCCAGACTAGACTGTCGGCTGGTTGCGCCCGTCACCCAATCACAGGTCCAGCCCCTAATGACTCGAGTGCTGCCAGGTGTGTGTCATTACCCTACAAGGAGTATTTAAGGCCACCAGGAACATGACCATGCTGCTGGATCGTCAAACAGAATACTGTGAGCTACCCTCCCGCGTTTTACCTACCGGTCTTATTGATACTCGACCTCTTGTTTACACCCAGGATCCGACCACGCTCTGCCCCCTACGACCACGGATCACGGACCAAGGACAACGACCACGGACAACGACCACGTATCACGGACCAAGGACAACGACCACGTGTCACGGACCAAGTACCCCGACCACGGGTCACGGACAACGACCACGCCGACCTTCCCGCTACGGCTTACGACCCGCCTGCGTCGTCACCTCGTGCTCGCCCGCCTCGCGGACGATCAAAATAAAGATTCGAACGAACCAGACACGCACCCTCGCCTGCTTTGGGGTCCTCCACCCACGATCGTAACGGCACGATTCAGCCAGAATGGACCCCGCGGGCGCAGACCAAGCCTCCACTGACCCACCTTTGCAGGTCGTGGACCAGCACACCCAAGCTATAATGTACCTCTTGACTGAGGTGTCGAGCATGGCTCAGACCCTAGATGCCATACGGGCACAACTAACGCCCTTGCCTCACTCACCACATGCACAGCCAACCCCAGCCGCTCCCCAGGTAACACCGATATCGCCGCACCGCGAACCTAGTCGCCCTGGTCGCGCTGAAGTGTCTGAGGAGGAACGATCGCGACGCCACCGGCATTTCCTATGCTTCTATTGCGGCAAGGGGGGGGGCCATCTCTCGCCATCATGCCCTGCCCGCCCGGTAAAAGCTATGGCTCACCAGTAGGAAGGGAGGTAATGGTGAGCCTGGCCATTGCGGAATCCTCCCGTCGATTTGTATTACCAGCATCTCTTTCCTGGGGGGGAAGAGATCACAACACCACTGCTTTGATCGACTGCGGTGCGGACGAGAGCTTCATCGACCGCTCCGTGACCGCCAAGCTGGGCATCGGGACTCAGGCTATAGAGAGACCCCTAAGTATAACGGCACTGGATTGGCGTACCCTAGGCAGAGTGCAGCGACGGACGGACCCTGTTCTACGCCGCCTATCCGGTAACCACGAAGAGATGGCGTGCTTATACATCTTGGACTGCCCGGAGGCGACTATTGTTCTGGGCCTACCATGGTTAAGACAGCACAAGCCGGTGATCGACTGGGGGGGACCCAGCGTGGTAGCCTGGAGCCCGGCATGCCACACCAAGTGCCTCCAGGCAACCCACTTACCCCCAGTGTCACCCCCGAAGAAAGACCCCCCTGACCTATCAACAGTGCCCGAGTGCTATCGGGTGTTTAGCGAGGACCAGGCCTCAGCACTCCCCCCACATCGCCCCTACGACTGTGCCATTAACTTATTGCCCGGTGCTTCTCTTCCTAGGCGCCGGATCTACAACATCTCCAGGCCGGAGCGGGAGGCACTGGATGACTACATCTCCCAGGCGCTGGCATCTGGACAGATTCGCCCCTCTTCCTCCCCCATCGGGGCAGGGGTTTTTTTGTCGACAAGTATGGCTCGCTGCGCCCGTGTCGACTACCGATGTAGAGTGTCAGTTGTCCATCCAAATTTATCTTGTCTGATAAGCAAACTCAAATTAGAGCAAAGTGATTGGGAAATACGAATAAAACAGGCTTATGGCGGTATTATGCCCAGACAGACCAAAAAGTCATACGCAGCTGTTGATGAACGGTTAAAAAAGCTCACGGATGACTATGAAAACCCGGATCGATTTTCAAACAAACTACAGTACCTAGAAGCCATTGCGCTTAATTTGTAAGTGTTAGAATTATTATGGAATATTCTATATGTGTTGTAAGCATTTTTCAATAAGTAATAAGGCTATAAACCAATTCATGAACCATGGACACTTTTCCTCCACATCGGCTCCTCAAGGCCCCACAGCTCGAGGACACATTGTTTTCACACACGCTTTTCGGCAGAACACAACGGGACTGTTTTGACGGGACTCCAGCAGAAGATGGCGATAATCGCATTATTGTTTTAAAATACGGCTTTGCTTTGTTTACCTTGAAAGCATTCCTCACACTGTTGTTTTTCTAACCAGCGAGGGTGTTATTGTACTGATTACATAACCATGTTTTTCGAGTGTCGCGATTAAATACAATGATTCAGTTACTGCAATTCAGAATGCACTGTGGACTAAGACGGCGTCGCATCGCATTTTCCTTGCAAGTTGTAAGCAGAGTTTGTTGAAAGATGTTTTTCCTTTTTTAATTAAATATTACTAATAATGATTTAAAAGGTTTGAATCATTATTCCAACATTTGGTCCTTCGAGTAGCCGGGGTCAACACACCGATAGGGAATCCAGACGCTGCGGTTTAATATCTGGAGTGACCGTGCACGGCGAGAATCCCTTTTCCAGGCCGGACTATTTCTCAGCAGCGCCTGTTTTCTAATCGGTTGACGACTATCCTCTTGGTAAGCATCTTTCGACATTTCTGCCGAGTCCGCGTGTGATGGCTGCATATTGTTGACGGGTTCCGAGTGCGTGAAGGGCATCACACGCGAAGGCCTTATTTTGAGAAGTAAGGCTCGCGTCCTGGGGATTAGCGATTAAAAAAAAACCCTGTGGATACTAGTCACTAGCAGGTAGACACGGTGTGGTCTATAAACGTCTGCCGTGTACAGAAAAAAGGTACTACGGGGGCACACAAATCCGCTCCAAAAATGGGTAGTGGAAACAGTAAAACGGCTATTGACGATCCAAAGATGCGTCTGCCGTGTAAGGATTGGAAATTTGTTGAAAATCAAAGCGCTACAAGGGTTAAACACCTAAACTTATGGATAAATAAATATGGATTTGCTGGCCAGCTTAATATGCATAAGATATTGATACTGCAGGATAAAATACGTGCTAAGCATGGGGGAAACCTTAGCAAAATGGAGCAGGAGGGGTATAATGATACCTATTATTGGTTTATGATGGCAAGGGAACGGAGTGATGGATGCGTTAAATCGGTTGATAACGGTGGGACGGGAAACACAGAGGCTGTGTTATTCCACAGAAAAGAGGACATTAGATTTTATCACCTGAATGGGGTGGAAACGCAGCAAATTTGGATGATAGACAGGCCTACGGGCACGCTTGAACAATACGTAAATCAGGCGGTCCAGGCTGAAGAGGTTTTAAAAAAGAAAGGGAAAAGAAAGGGGGGGGCACCCTCTAACGAGGACGGGATTTTTGACCAAAATAAGGGGTGTGAACGTAAACCTTTTAACAGGGATAATGAAAAAAAATACGCAGGGAAGTTCAACAGAAATCGAGGTAACAGAGAGAAAATCTGTTGGATCTGTGGGAAAATAGGTCATATATTCCGCGATTGCCCAAATAACAGGGCCTCTAAAAGTGAAGGCAAATCGGCATGACTAGTCGGGGGGCCTGCTCAAAACGAGAAATGGATTTGAGCAGAGGGAAGTGGAACTAAATTTAGCGGAGATATTGGCACTTGATACAATTAAACCTGAAATCACACTGTTCGTGATGCTGCTAGGCATACTTGTTAATAGTACCTAAATATACTGTCAATTTAATGGAATGAAATGGCTTATTGCGGATTATCTTGGTTGTATCCCGTCTGCTAGCGGGAATATTTTGGTTAACAGAAATACAAAACAGCAAATTAAATGTTTAGCGGGGTTGCCAAAACTGCGTTTTGGCCAGACTCTAAACTTGCCGAATAATGCTTTGAGCGCTCTGTTTTGGTGCGGCTGAATATTAAAATAATTGGCCTTGGGGGTGCTGAAGCAAACTTGAGGGCAGAAATGGGTTTTGCTATGATATAGTTGTGCTTGCAGCATATAAAGATTATGGGGTCTTGGCAAACTATGATGATATAGTTGGATATCGGGAGAGTAATTAATTTAGTTTATTAATTTAGTCTTCTCTAAAAAATAATTGCTCACAGGAGGCACAAGAGGGGAAGCATTGGGCAGAAATAAAAAGAGAGCACTTAGGAATGTCAACATTGATAAGCTGCTTCTGCAGCGAGCGTGAAGGTCACAGTCAGCGGGTAAGGGCGCGCTTCCGTTTAAACATTTCAGAATAAGAACAAAACATGGTCTGCAAGGGATGCAGAGTTCCGCGATTATCTTCGCATTTATTTTTGGGATTTAATCAGAAATGTCTTTCAAGGTGATAGAAGATCTGTTTGGCTTTGGAATTGGGAATAATACTGTTATTATTGGTTTCTTTTTACTTTAATATAGGAGACTGGCTGGTTAAAGAAAAATGAATGGATTTTTTTACAATATTATGGCATATTGGTTACAATTTGTGGGTCCTTTATTAAGCATTGAAAATTGTAATTAGGGAATGCCTAGTAAAAGGTGGATTTCTCTAATTTAATTATTGTAGATTTTTCTTGTGGTAACAGGGAGCTATAAGAAATGGCTCTTATCTTAAGTAAACATAGTATGGGGTGATTTGCAATTTAGTCTTAGGTATTAAGGGTTATTTGGTTGTTAAAGAAATCAGACATGAAATTAACAATGCGGAAATGAGAAATTTCATGGCATTCGTCCAAATTGTTAGGTAAATTGAACCTGGCTGGGGTAGATAAGATAATTGGTTAAGGATAGGCATGGTTTCCCTAGAAGAAACATGGAGCGTCTTTAGGTGCACAAAAGACTTTCCTTGTTTGACCTGAAGGGGGCGTATGCTTTGGTAGGTCATATTGATGACTATTGGGACGTTATTACTGTCTATTGCTTTAGGGGCATACACATTAAGAATTTGGCCAAAACTTACTGCATTGCAATTATGGGGTTAATACACCTGAATGTTACGGTGATAACGATTGGCAATAACAAGCTTAGATAAAGGGGATTATCTACAACAAATTCAGGTGGGGCCTTTCATAGTGTGAAACGAGTGATGAAATAATGTCTATGTTTTAAAAATAACATCTCCAAATTATAAAATATCAACCTTGGAGAAATGCTTTAAGTAGATGGGTTGATTAGAATGGGCAAAATTCGATAACATTGAGATAAAGTTTTTTACAAAGGGTTAAAATACTAAAAGGGGGTGTGTGTGTGTTTCAATGTGTCACAACCTTTCCGTTATTGCATTATTGGCGAATAGATGGTTAATCACAGCCACTCGCAGGGCAGTCCACATGCTAACTGACTGGGATAAGGGGCGGTGGCAATTGAACAAATTTCTATTTTCAGATATGTGGCATGTGAAACTAATACATTAATTATCTAGTTTCTTCAGGCATCAATCTTGCGGTTCGAGGATCTACTAATGCGGAGTGGATCCAGACCTTCCGGAGTGTGGAGTATTCCTGGTGTCCTCAAGAATTCGTAGGTTTTCTCTGGGTACTCCAGTTTTACTCCAACAAACCAAAATTGTGGATGATTGGGGGAGCACTCAAAGCAAATTCCTTGATTATGAGTGCCAGCGTGGATGAGTGTCTGTCTTTTGTGTTTCAATTGGCTAGCCACCAAGATATATCAATATTCTAATATCAAGGTGGAATATTTCTGAAATCGCTGATAAGCCTTTCGAGGACGGCGGTGGCAGAGTAGGACAGAAACAAAAAGAAAAGAATTTCGCAAAATGAAATTTTTTGATTTCTGCAATGGGAAATTTTGGGAACCTGGGGGACTAAACAAAAACAAAAGACTTATCTGGGAGGGCTGCCATTTTGAGTCATGGTAAATTTCATGCCTCAAAAAAGGGGGAGGTTATATATATGCAGATATATGGCAAAAACACGGGCGATTCCCCCTTATGTCAAGCTACAAAAGCTACATATCCATTTCAAAGGATACACATGGATTTTATAGAATATGTGTGGTACATAACAGTCCTAAAACAGATTGGGGAAACCTTGTTGCAGAAACTGGTCTAGATTGGCATGCTTGGATGACACACGTGTGCGAAAAACCATCAGGCCTTCGATAAAATTAACCCATACGGTGGGGGCATTACAAATCATAATTCAGACTGACAAATTAACTTGTGGATCTTTGTCTGACGTTTTTCCTAAGTCCATGGGCAGGTGGAGAACCATGTCCATGGAGACGGTAAGAAGGTCGTCAGAGATGGAAACACCCGGATCCGCCATAGTAAGATTAAAATCTGAGATGACCAGAGAATTCATTTCTGCAACGGGGAGTTCCCAAACGGGAGGCGGTAAGAAATAATTGGTTATTGTTGATGGAAAATGCAGCTATTATAAATCAAACCTGTATCAAACCTGTATCAAACCTGTATAACATGTATGGGGGGCCGACCTCTCTTAAGAGTAGTACCCGCGCAAATTACCCCTGATTGTGTAAAGGAGATAATGCAAAATTTTTAGTGTTATATAAAGGTCTCATACTACAAGTTCTGTTTAGAAGTGTTACACAAAAGAGGAAATAATTTATAATTAGAATTATACCAATA
Organism: Stigmatopora argus; assembly: GCF_051989625.1. Classification (NCBI taxonomy): domain Eukaryota; kingdom Metazoa; phylum Chordata; class Actinopteri; order Syngnathiformes; family Syngnathidae; genus Stigmatopora; species Stigmatopora argus. The sequence continues at coordinate 10,524,335 of NC_135407.1, read as the reverse complement.
TTTATTACAATAATTTATACCAATTATTGTGGCATAAAGGCTCATTGAACTGTACTCATATATTGATCTTGGATTGAATCGAATTTTGCCAGACTGTAATATCTGTACATACTGTATCGTTTTTCAAAGAATTGATATTGACAAAAGATGTAAGCCCAAAATGTATGAAATGGAATAATGTCTACCCAGTTACAACGGCAGCAAAGGACAAGCCTAACTTTTCAACACATGTCGCGTTTAATCATTTTACCTGCTTAGTCCTCACAGGGCACGGACCGGCACTGGGAGCGATAAATGTGACGTGGTGTGCCCACGTCCTAAAACAGACTACACCCCTGATTCCACGTTCTGACCTATGGTGGTGGTGGGGTCAAAACAAATTATACGACTCCTGTCAAAATGACAGCAGGACTTTGTGCCTTGGTCTCACTGCTATTACCAGTGTCTGTTTTTCCATCTACAGTAGAGGAGATACAATTGGCTGCACAGAAATCCGGTATGATGGCGGGCCCCTCGCGACGGCGTCGCATGGAGAGAGGGTGATCCGACATACATTAATGATGAGTATAAGTTGGCTAATCAGATCGCAGCAGGTTGGGAGTATATTTTTCTTTTAATTACTCCAAACAAAAATGTTGATTGGATAAATTACCTGCATTACAATGTCCAAAAAACTTGGAAATTATACTGAACAGGGATTTGTGGCGATAAAGGAACAACTGGCAGCCACTAGTCTGACGGCGTTCCAGGATCGTGCAGCGGTTGAAATGCTTCTTGAAGGAGCAGGGGGCGTATGCAACGTTTGAAAATGTTGCACTCAACAACACGCCCCCCACTGGGTCCCACACCAGGGCCAACGATGGCCTGCAGACCCTAAACCGCAAGATGAAAAAGCATCCTGGAGTAGAATAATGTCCGCTGACAGATTTGTGGCCTCACTAATAATGATTTGGCCTAATTTGTGGTAGCCCTTTTTGCTACGATTTTGACATTATGTGGGTGTTGTATTATTCCCTGCTTAAGATCTTTGATGAGCCGACTTATAACCACGGCGATTGCCCCTACAAATTCCAGATTGCATGAATTGTATCTCCTACTGAAAGAAACGTGCTGACACTAACAGTGAATTCCAGGCATGGTAATTACGAGGATGGATTGGACGAAAATGATCTTATTTTCTGATTTTCAGACCTGCCGAACGAGTAGAGCCTAAGCGGGTAAAATTAAAACAGCCAACGGTGATATCCCTCTCATTTTGAATTTGTCATAAAATGAATAACAAACATATAGTAAAAGGAGGGAATGTTAGAATTATTATGGAATATTCTATATGTGTTGTAAGCATTTTTCAATAAGTAATAAGGCTATAAACCAATTCATGAACCATGGACACTTTTCCTCCACATCGGCTCCTCAAGGCCCCACAGCTCGAGGACACATTGTTTTCACACACGCTTTTCGGCAGAACACAACGGGACTGTTTTGACGGGACTCCAGCAGAAGATGGCGATAATCGCATTATTGTTTTAAAATACGGCTTTGCTTTGTTTACCTTGAAAGCATTCCTCACACTGTTGTTTTTCTAACCAGCGAGGGTGTTATTGTACTGATTACATAACCATGTTTTTCGAGTGTCGCGATTAAATACAATGATTCAGTTACTGCAATTCAGAATGCACTGGGGGCTAAGACGACGCCACATTGTATCTCCTTGCAAGTTCGCCGCAGAGTTTGTTGAAAGATGTTTTTCCTTTTTTAATTAAATATTACTAATAATGATTTAAAAGGTTTGAATCATTATTCCAACAGTAAGTTTTACTGTTTTAATAAAAACTGCCACTGTCATCTGTGAATTCCCTTTGTACATAATTTGTAAGTTGTTATTATATTTGGAATTTTTGTACATAGTTTGTATTGTATTTGTAATTTTTGTACCAAATTTGTACTTTATTACTGCTTTAATAAAAACACCATCTGTGATTTTGCTTTGTCTTCTTTTTAATAAAATATTTTTTTGAATGGCAGCTTATTGATGATGTGTTTAATATTAAAAAGCAAGTAAAATGATTCTTTGTACTGGCTCTTGAGTAATTAATTTGAACCATGTCTATTTACTCCCAAATGACCCATTATTTAACTTGCATCCAGAGGATGGTACTCTTCGCCTGACAGATTTGACCGAGAGCAGTGTCCAGTGAATTTGTTTTGTGATCCATTTGCCACTCAACTACAATATTCCTTTTGGTGACCCTTGCTGACCCACAGCACTGGTAAAACAACCTAAACGGGAAGAATAAAATTATCCAATCCAATCCATTTGTCAGGAATAAATTATATGTGGATTAACCCGTCGAATCCACCCTGGTCGTCTCTTCTGATGCTGAATATGGACCATTGTTAAGTCGATAAGTCAGTTTTAGCCGTTGGAGTCAGATGCCAAAACTTATCGTCTAACACAGTGGTTCCCAAACTATCTTACCTGACGCCCCCCTTCTTGCTTCCAGTAGACCCGCACGCCCCCCCCTCCCACTTCCTCTTTTGCTCATGTGAACTTATTTTATTTTATTGCATTTATTTCTTAGCATTGTTCAGGAAAACAGATCTCTGTTAATAGAAAACGGGTTGGACCGTTGGAGTGACTGCTATAATCATATTTTGCATGTATTTAATGGCAGATATTTGTTCTTTGATTTTATTATTCTTATAATCTATTTAAACATTTTTTTAGCAGATGACTTCACACCCCCCTTGAATTCTCTTTACGCCTCCCTAGGGGGGCGCGCCCCCCAGTTTGGGAACCACTGGTCTAACAAGTCCCACAAAAATGTGGCCTGCAGCATTGACAAGGAGCACATGTACAATTTTAATTCCAATTTTCTCCAAATATAATCTATGAAAATGCATAATTTTGAATTTCTGAGTAGTCATTGAAGTTTACTACTAGCATTGCCCAAGTTTCTTGGAAACTATGGGGAAAAAAAATACAATATCAAAAAAATTGGACTTGGAACCTTGACAAAGTGCACATGTAGTAACTATAATTTGAATTTTCTCTAAATTAAGCCATCTTGCCTGGAAATTATGAAAAAAAATCATAAATTGATTTATATGACCACAAAAATTGGACCTGCAACCTTGAACACAGTACGCATGTAGCAACTTTAATTCCAATTTTCTCTAAATTTAACCTGTCAAATTGCACAATTTCCAGTAAGTGAGTAGTCAGGGAAGTGTACTAGTAGGATTGACCCACCTTGACTGGAAACTATTAAAAAAAGACATCTTTATTTACAGTGTCACAAAGATGTTGCCCTGCCGTTTCGGGGATTCACATAATATTGTACTTGTGGAGTTAAGTGTGTATTTTTAAATCATGGCTGTTTATTTCATTTGTAAATTATTAAAATGCTGGAGTTATATGGTGCTCTTTCTTGACTGTGCTACGAGAACACGAAGGGGGTAGAGTTGTTTGAGCGTCCGCTTATTTGCGCTCAAACGCTTAATTAAGCTAGCTTGACCGCATTCAAATTTCGGTTTGGCAAGAGACCCTTCTGATTCGGCAGGGTTCTCTATGATGTCCTCTACAGAAAATAAAGTAAAACATCATGAATAAGTATATCAATTTTAGTTGCATCTACTGACGGGCTAAACAACAAGATCGCAGAAGGTTCCTATTTTTATCCTCCAGGAGTCAATTAACAATTAAGAACAGGGATTGGAAACCTTTTTGACAGAGAGAGCCATAAACAATTCTTATTCTTTAATGTTATTTCTTGAGAGCCATCCTCAGAATTAGAAAGTAAAAATACATAATGGTTGGATTTTTTTGTGGTCATTTCACCACTTTTAAAGAACAAAAAGTCTCTTAATTCTTTTGACAACATTGTTATCCTGCTGCTAATATCGAGACCCAGCTCTCTCACCAGTGGTTTCCATATTTTACCTCTCAGATTAGTGGAGAGCCACATATGGCTCCCGAGTCATAGGATCCCTACCCCTGATTTAGAATGACGCAAAGTATAATCTGCATTGTCAGATTTTTTTTTTTTTAAGCCCACAATTAAACGATAGCAAAAGCTTTTTGTTAGCTCTTGGTACATTCAATTGGACATTTCTAAGTCAGTTTCTTATCACGAGCATTTACAAACAGCAACAGGTGAACTTGCTTCAATCACTCGTTGGCTAAACTAAACAGCGTTTGATATTGTTAGAAAATAATGCAATATTGTAATTCAACTTACCTACTATCCGTTCAATCTTTGCAAACATTTTAGAAGCGAAGTGTGCCACGTGTAAAAAGTCTTGTCCAGTTCGTTTCTGCTTGTTCATTAGTCGACACCGTAGGTAAAGGAGCGCTCTTTTATGACGTCATGCTCTTTCCTCTTTAGTTCAAGTTTAGTGCCAAACACTGATTTTGCTAACTGTTAAGTTGCAGTTTAAAAAACACGATTCCAATTCATTCTTAAAATTATACTCAAAAGGAGAAGAAGAGAGAAAAACAACGTTTTTCCATCACAATAATTTACTCACACTTCTTAAATGTGATGTCACAACCTGCTTCAACGTTGCGTTTCCTGCGTTTAGATGGATGAAACTTTGAATTGGTTGAGAAAATAAAAGAGCAATTATCTTAAAACAATATTTTATTGCGGAACAAAACAAAATGCATTTTCTGTCAAAGCAACAAAGCGTCGTGTTACTCTCACTGTATTTTCTAGAATTTGAAATGACAGTGGATCATTGATGAACAAGAAAAATATATGTAGTATCCTATGTACTGTGTATTTTAATGCAGTATAATCAAATAATAAAGCAAAATATCAATTGTGTTGTTGATGTCCGTCCTCCTTGCGAGTAAAAATCAAAAAGGGTGTCTTTCCTTTATCTCTCTCCACACTTTAATGAATGTCGAACAGCAGTTTGGAGAAGTTGTATTAATTGCATCAAAGAAAAAAGAAATTCTGGCATCAAAATCATTCTTCCTACCACTTCATGTCCACACACACATTTCTTTTAAAATATTTAACAATTATGTACATAATAATTGAACAGATACAATATTTGCCAACCTCATAAATAACCTGGAAGCCACCTTTAGTTGTAGAGGTTCACTTGCCTGACTTCAGTGCAGGCAGGCGCGGGTTAGACTCCCCCTAGTGGCGGTTTGATTGAAAGTGCGGATGGTACTTTTTCTCTGTGTACCCTATCTATAACTGACTACTGAACTAACTAACTGAAAACTATGAAAAAAATCTTAATTTACATTGACCTGCAACCTTGAACAAAAAGTATGCATGTAGCCTTTTTTTATTCCAATTTTCTCAAAATTTAATATGTCTACCTGCATAATTTTGAGGTTGAAAGTAGTCAGGGAGGTGTACTACTAGGACTGATCCACCTTGGTTGGAAACTGAAAAATTCTTCATTTAAAGTAACTCAAAAATGAGTCCTGCAAACTTGAACAACAAACGCATGTAGCAATTTTAATTTCAATTTTCTCTAAATTTAATTCGTGAAATTGCATAATTTTGTTTGTGAGTCGTCAGGGACGTTTGCTACTAAGATTGACCCACGTTGCCTGGAAACTGAAAAAAAAACTTTATTTACAGTCCCACAAAAATGGGAAAAGCAACTTTGAACAAAGTACACATGTAGCAATTTTAATTCCAAATTTCTCATTTAATCCGTGAAATTGAATTATTTTATGTATGTGATTAGTCATTGAGGTCTACTAGGATTGACCCACCTTGCCTGGAAATTACAAAAAAATTGATTTACAGTACTGCAAAAATGGGAACTGCAACCTTGAACAAACGACGCATACCCTTCGAGGACGGGCAATATGATGAATGAATGAATAAATAACAAGAGCAAAACATTCTGTGAAGATAACAGACATTTAATTCTGTAAAAATATCAAACTATATACAAACGTCTGTAAGCAATCATATAAACTGTACAATAGGGGGAAGCGGATACAAAAATATTCAATTTAAAGGTGACTTTCTTTTGTTCCATATGCTCCAAATATATTTAACATGTGACTGTCCACAAGCAATACATTACAAGTCTACAATATGAAAAATACAAACATTTAATTAATTCAATTTAAAGGTGACTTTCTTTTTTTCCGAGTGTTCTTTGTTTGGTTGATTAACTTTCAGAATGCCTCTATTTCTTGATGCAAGCTTTAGGTCGGGTGTCATCACGTGGCAATCTCCAATCTTAATGGATGCGGGCTCATCGAGCTTTTCTGGGCCACTGAAGTTCACCGCTTTCACGTGGACTCTCAAATGTTCTTCACCCCTTAAAACACAATAAGAAGAAATAAATTATTTTCCTTTTCTGTATAGCTTATCCTCACAGAGGTCAAGGGGGGTGCTGGAGCAATCTCAGCTAAATATGGGCACCTGGCAGGGGATACCCTAAATTGCAGGGCACATGGAGACGGACAACCATTCACACTCACACTCATACCTAGGGGCAATTTAGAGTATTCAAAAGCGGGGTACCCGGAAAAAACCCATGCAAGCCCGGGGAGAAGATGCAAACTCTACACAGTAGGTACCCACCTGGGATCGAACCTTCGATCCCAGACCTGTGAGGCCGCTGGGCCGCCCTCTAGAAATACTTGCAAAAAATGTTTTGTAATGATTAAAAACCACTCTAAGCATGAAGTCAAATCTCAGAAATTTCAGTCCCAAATCTTGACAATTCCGGTTTAATTTAAGCAAATAGGCAGTGCTGCAATAACTTGAATTCATTATTACGGCTGTGTCGTATCCAAAATTGACACATAGGTTGGAATGCAGGAATTATAACAAGTCATTACAGACGTTTTCAAAGAACTGTTTACTTTTGACCAAACTACTTTCTATCGTGGAACCAGTTGGGTCAATTACACTGCGCTAACATTTTAAGTCGAAAGAAAAAAAACAGTAAGACAATGGCTCGTTTAAAAAAAAAAAAAACTTAAGTCGACTCAGTCATGACTCATAACACCACTTTCAGTGTGTAGACCTAAACCAAAAAGTGCCTGTATATTGTAGAAGTGTACTTAAATACCTCTGGTGCTTGCGGAACGTGTCTGTGCTGGATTTAGGAATATAAAGAAGCTTCTTCAGTCCCGTCCACAAGAACTTGGTCTGTTCATGGATCAGCTTTCGGATGTGCTCGATCCATTCCAGTTTGGTCTTAATAGTGGGCGCCTATTGATTTGGAAGACAGGCAAAAGTTAATGTGGCGTTTTGGACCACTTTTGAGAACCATATAAGCATCCTATACTATTCGCTGGAATTTCAATTAATGTAAGAGTTACAATATTTGTTTTCTGTTTTACTTTCAAAGAGAGAGAGAAGAGCATCTAACCTTGAGAACAATGATGTTGTTCGATGTGGAACGCATTGAAAGTGCAAACTTGCGGGGGTTTCCCTCCACGCGCTCTATCACATTTAGTTCGGAGAGCTGAGGAGGCAATGAGATTATCATTTTCACAGATTTGGTTCACATATAAAAATGGTGTAAAGGATTACTCACATTAAGTTTTCTCTTGAAAATGTATTTGTACTTTCCCTTGGTGTCGTTGGCCACCTTGCAAAAAACCAAGGTCTTCTCCAAGAGAAAGAGGTGTCTTATTCTGCACATTCGGAAGGGTGACTTGGAGTCCCAAACTTTGAAGGACTCCTCCAGGAGCAGCTCCTCTTTTATGCTCTCGTCAAACCCTGAAGAAGGGTAAAGTAGGCAATTTAAGAAAATGATACATCAATGAAAAGCAAATGTGTGGCCATCTTGCCAAGTGTTCATTTACCATCCACCAAGGAGAGATGCATGGCATCATTGATCATCATTTCTGTGTTTATCTTGAGTGTGTCGGGAATGACATCCATTTCGAATTTCGTTATGGCAAGAAAGTCTTCTGATTCAACAGGATCTATGATGTCCTCTTTAGAAAATAAAGTAAAACATACCATGAATAATATACATACATACATACATTATTTACTTTATTTAAACATGATTTAATCCTCCAGAAGTCACAATAACTTAGAAGGACACAAAGTATGATATGCATTGTCAGAAAAAAATGTTTTAAAAAGCCCATATTGAAAAGATAGCAAAAACTTTTCGTTTTCTCTTGGCACGTTCAATTGGACATTTCTAAGTCAGTTTTTCATCACTAGCATTTACTGACAACAACAACAGGTGAACTTGCCTCCATCACTCGTTGGATAAATTAAACTGCATTTATGTTGTTAGAAAATTTTGCAAGTGTAATTTAACTTACCTCCTATTCGTTCAATCATTGCAATAATTTGAGATGCTAACTGTTCCATGTTAGAAAAGTCTTGTCCAAGTAGTTTCTGCAGGTTCCGATGTGAGTACTACTGCATCTGACTGATTTTCATTCGGATGTTGTTCATATCTCGGGGTAGACATCAAAGAACAAAGAGCGTTCCTTTGACGTCATCCTCTTTGATCGCGAGTTCAAATTTAGCGCCAAACAGTGATATTATAATCAGCAAAATTGCAGTTAAAAACGATTACATTTTAATCTTAAAAATATCCCCAAAAATTGGCAACAGAGAAAAACGACGTTTTTTTCAATCACATTGAATTTTCCCACGCTTCTTGAACGTGACGTCACAAGCTGTTTCAACGTTGGGCTTCCTGAATTTAGATTAATGAAACGTTTAAGTTCGTCCAGAAAATAAAGTAGCAGTTAACAACCTCATACTAATATTTTAGTGCGCAACAAAACAAAGCGCTGGGCCGCCCTGATGAATCTTTTATCCTGAAAAAAAAAACGTGTTGAAAGATACACAAACTGCTGTTATAGTCTGTTGCTTTTCAGTTGAAATTCAAGTTGGAAAGATTTGAGCCACACGCTAGCCTGCCAATGCTAGCCCTACCACAAATTCGACTACATCTAGCATATTGTTGTTTATACAGGCCGAAATTTGTGTTGAAGTTGGTGGACTAAATATTTTGATAATACTGCATTAAAATACAAGGTACTGCATACATTTCTCTTGCTCATTAATGATTCACCGTCATTTCAAATTTTTTAAAATACAGTGAAAGTAACACTACTTTTGGTGTTACTGTTGATTCTTCAGCTCCGGACTGCTGAGGGACTGCAAATAAGCAAGGATGAGTACATTTTAACTTCCTTGTTTTGCATGGAGTTGTACACCTTTGTTAATGCTATCAGTTTAGCTGTTTGTGCATAGACTGAGGTGGTAATACTAGTTCTGCTTCTAAAATTTTAGTAGTGGTCAATGTATTGTATACTGTTCGAGTTTTGTCCATTCCTTTAATTCTTAGATAACCCATCTACATAAAGAATTTTACTCATGGGGTTAATAAATGTTGGGGTTATTCTGGATAATATTATAGATGTATGCATTTTACTTACTTTTGTATAAGAGTGTCTTTAATTTGAGACTGGGGCAAACTCGAGGTCACCCTTCTGGCTCCAGCTTGTTGACGTAACACCTCACCCTCCAAGGACTGTTTACTGGGAGATACACCTCGCAACCCAGACACCCAGATGCACGTTCGCAATGAAGATCTGCGAAGGACTCATACATTGCTTTGACTGGGACGCCGGCAGTTTACCTTATAAAGAAATTATTATGCTTATACTGGAAATTCTTACGCAGGTGTTTTGGTTTTGATCTAATATGAGCAGTTGTTTTTTGACCTTAAGGGTGTTATTCAGTTAGCTTATGCAACTGTTTTGAATCAGATTACATTAAATGTTTTGAGTATGTCGCGACTAAATGGAGAAAAGAGTATGCCGCTCTTCAGAATCCTCTTGAACGAAGGCGAGTTATGAGTGATTCTCCTTGCAAGTTGTAACCAGTGTATGTTTAAAGATGTCTTCCTTGTTAATTAAATTGTATTAATAATTAATCCATCAATAAATAACCCAGAAGCCACCTTTAGTTGTAGAGGTTCACTTGCCTGACTTCAGTGCAGGCAGGCGTGGGTTAGATTCCCCCTAGTGGTGGTTTGATTGAAAGTGCGGATGGTACTTTGTCTGTTTGTGTACCCTATACCTGACTGGCAACAGTCCTTAGGTGTAGTCTGCCTTTCGCACCCCCGCAACCCTTTCGAGGATGGGCAGTATGGAAGATGAATGAATGAATGAATAAATAACAAGCGCAAAACATTCTGTGAAGATAACAGACGTTTAATTCTGTAAAAATATCAAACTATATACAAACGTCTGTAAGCAATCATATGAACTGTACAATAGGGGGAAGGGAATACAAAAATATTCAATTTAACGGTGACTTTCTTTTGTTCCATACGCTCCAAATATATTTAAGAACATATGACTGTTCACAAGCAAAAAGTTACATGTCTAAAATATTTAAAATACAAACATTTAATTAATTCAATTTAAAGGTGACTCTTTTTTTCCAAGTGTTCTTTGTTTGGTTGATTAACTTTGAGAATGCATCTGTTTCTTGATGCAAGCTTTAGGTCGGGTGTCATCATGTGGCAATCCCCAATCTTATTGGATGCGGGCTCGTCAAGCTTTTCAGGGCCACTGAAGAAAAAAAATTGGCACATAGGTTGGAAGGCAGGAATTATAACAAGTCATTACACATGTTTTCAAATAACTGTTTACTTTTGACCAAACGACTGTCTATTGTGGAACCTGTTGGGTCAAGTACACTGCGCTAACATTTTGAGTCGAAAGAACAGTAAGACAATGGCTCGTTTAAAAAAAAAAAAAAACTTAAGTCGACTCAGTCATGACTCATAACACCACTTTCAGTGTGTAGACCTAAACCAAAAAGTGCGTGTATATTATAGGAGTGTACTTAAATACCTCTGGTGCTTGCAGAGCTTGGCTGTGCTGAATTTAGGAATATAAAGAGGCTTCTTCAGTCCCGCCCCCAGGAAGTTGGTGTGTTCATAGATCAGCTTTCGGATGTGCTCGATCCATTCCAGTTTGGTCTTAATAGTGGGTGCCTATTGATTTGGAAGACAGGCAAAAGTTAACGTGGCCTTTTGGACCACTTTTGAGAACCACATAAGCATCCTATATTCGCTGGAATTTCAATTACTGTAAGAGTTACAATATTTGTTTTCTGTTTTACTTTCAAAGAGAGAGAGAAGAGCATCTAACCTTGAGAACAATGATGTTGTTCAATGTGCAACGCATCGAAAGTGCAAACTTGCGGGGGTTTCCTTCCACGTGCTCTATCACATTTAGTTCGGAGAGCTGAGGAGGCAATGGGATTATCATTTTCACAGATTTTGTTCACATATAAAAATTGTGTAAAGGATTACTCACATTAAGTTTTCTCTTGAAAATGTATTTGTACTTTCCCTTGGTGTCGTTGGCCACCTTGCAAAAAACCAAGGTCTTCTCCAAGAGAAAGAGGTGTCTTTTTCTGCCCATTTGGAAGGGTGACTTGGAGTCCCAAACTTTGAAGGACTCCTCCAGGAGCAGGTCCTCTTTGATGCTCTCGTCAAACCCTGAAGAAGGGTAAAGTTGGCAATGTAAGAAAATGATACATCAATGAAAAGAAAATGTGTGGCCATCTTGCCAAGTGTTCATTTACCATCCACCAAGGAGAGATGCATGGCATCATTGATTGCTTTGGAAATGCTAAGCATCACCTCCACGGCTTCCTGGAGCTCGCTATTCCTCTCACAACTTTCCAGGAGGTTCTAAATAAATGGAAAGAGCATTAAGACATTGCTTCCACAGAATCTCATTTTGGCAATTTCCTGTATGTATGTGTAACTGAAGTCTAAATGTCGTTCAAAATCTTGTTTTCATAATACGGTAAAGTCATTTTACTCATGAATGCAGTAATACCTTGACATAACAGTGCCCCGACATACGAGAAATTTGAGATACGAGTAAAATTTCGAGCAAATATTTACCTTGAGATAAGAGACAAATTTTGATATACAAGCATACAGCTGCTGCTTATAAGAACATCAACTCTCGATAGGTTCCTTTTAAAAACTGTGGCTGAAAGTCAGGGTGGAGGCGGGGCAAATAGAGCCAACCAGGGAGAAGAAAGGTATCAAAATGTACAACAAAATTAGAATTAAGTTTAGTGTAAGGTTAGATTAAATTTATTTTTGAGTGTTTGTATCGCAATCCAAGTTCATTTAAATTTGTTTTTGTTATGTTACGAGTGCGTTTCCGTGTAAAAAGTCTCTCTCTGTCCCTCCCTCTCTCTCCCCTCCGCAAAATCCATCTAATTTTAGTACTATTAAACATGATAACCAATAGTTATTTGTTACTCTGTTAATAGATGGCAAATTAGAACAAATAAAAATGTTTTACCATTCCAATATCCTGTTTTTTGGTGTTTTTTTCAGAGGGTTGGAAACAATTAATTTGCTTTTAGTTCATTTCTATGGGAAACGTTGATTTGAGATATGAGTAAATCGACATACGAGCTCAGTCCCAGAATGCATTAATCTTGTATCTCAAGGCACCATTGAATTGTTGTTTAATCAGGAAGTGGTGGTTTTGCTAATTGTCACATATTATGAGTAGGTAAAGAATGCAAATAATTTTGGTTTATTGAATAATACTAAAATCTTACCACCATTTTTTGGACATACCTTAAGCAGGAGTGGATATTGCAAGATTCTCTGTACAGGCTTGACCAGGTAGGAGAGGATCGTGTTTGGCAATTTGTGTTTTTGCTGAATTTTCTGTTGAACACACACAGAAAGAGAGAAAAGACTGTAAGATCATGAAAATATGTGTCCTGAAGTCAAGTCAAGTTAACTTACATCAAAGTAGCTCCGAGAATGCTCCATGATGAGCTTCGAGGATCGTGGATTATTCTTGCAATAATCCACATACAAGTGAAACTTCCCAGCCTACAAACAAGATAAATTGTTAGGGAATCATTATGGGTCAATTGTCAGCATGATAGTAGGTATGGATAAAGCAATAAATACCCATGTGACAAAGCAGTGTCCAACCTCTTCAGGCATGTCTTCATATTTCTCCAGTTCTTTGAGAAAGATGCTGTAAAAAAGATGGTTAATAAATACATTTTAAAAAGTAAATGGCGTACATTGTCAACATCAAAGATTTACATGTGTCTCATTTAATTAAATAAAAGCGTGCATCCTAATAGACTTTTGGTACTTTCCATCAGGTAAGGCAATGTTTTAAGAATTTACCAAGTCTATTTGTTAAGGTTGGTGTACTCTGGTTGAAAACCATAAACCCTCAAAACCTTGACATAAAAGGCTAGTTATGGTTGTAGTTTTCATTTTTTTGTGAAAAGTCACACTGTCTGTCTACTTACTTCTGGTGGAATTCATAGAGCTCCAGCAGGTTCCCAAAGATCACATGCTGCATTTTGCTGATTCCTGGAGGGCTCTTATTGGTCTGCATCTCCCATGTGAAAATCTGCCAATGCCACACAAGAATTCACTTGGTTAGAGATTGTCTAAAATTAAATGGATGGAAACAGAAAAGAAACTCACGTCAATGCACTCGCCCAGGTCTCGCACGTATGTCTTCTCTGTTTGAATCAGCTCTGCCACAATAAACCTAAATAACAAAAAAATGAAGAAGGCATAAATGTGCATGAGTGAGGACATTTAAAAATCTAAATACTACTAAGGCTTAGGCCAGGGTTCGGAACCTTTTTGAAAGAGAGAGCCATAAACAGTTCCTATTTTCAAATGTCATTCCTTGAGAGCCATACTCACAATTTAAAAGTCAAAATACATGAAAATGTAATTTTTTAGTCATTTTACTACTTTTAAAGTACAAAAAGTCTGAAGAAGTTGTTACGCTGTTGCTAATCAATGAATATCAATGGGTTCAATGAGTATCAAAGAGAGAATGGATGCAGTAGACTAATGAAAAAATAAATCAATGCCAAAGTGCCGACGTGACCTTCCTATTGGTGCGTTCAGGACTCGGCTCTCTCACCACCGGTTTCCATATTTTAGCTCAAATGCACCCGTCAAAAGAGCCACATGTGGCTCCCGAGCCATAGGTTCACTACCCCTGTCCTAGGCATAGACATCATCTTCTCTTCAGCAGCAAATAACAAAATCTCTTTACCAATAAAAAAAATCCTACCTGTTAAATGAAGCTACTAAATTCACAAATGAGCCACATACCTTTTTTTGGAAGCAGATTTTTTTTCTGTGTTTATCTTGAGTGTGTCGGGAATGACATCTGTTTCGAATTTCGTTATGTCAAGAGAGTCTTCTGATTCAACAGGGTCTATGATGTCCTCTTTAGAAAATAAAGTAAAACATATCACGTTCAATTGGACATTTCTAAATCAGTTTTTCATCACTAGCATTAACTGACAACAACAACAGGTGAACTTGCCTCCATTACTCGTTGCCTAAATGAAACTGCATTTTATGTTGTTAGAAATAATGTAATTCAACTTACCTCCTATTCGTTCAATCATTGCAATAATTTGAGAAGCTAAGTGTTCCATGTTGGAAAAGTCTGGTCCAAGTAGTTTCTGCAGGTTCCGATGTGAGCACTACTGCATCTGATGGATTTTCATCCGGGGTTTCTGTTCATATCTCGAGGTTGACATCAAAGACCAAAGAGCGCTCCTTTGACGTCATCCTCTTTGATCGCGAGTTCAAATTTAGCGCCAAACAGTGATATTATAATCTACAAAATTGCAGTTAAAAACGATTACATGTTAATCTTAAAAATATCCCCAAAAATTGGCAACAGAGAAAAACGATGTTTTTTCTATCACATTGAATTACTCACGCTTCTTGAACGTGACGTCACAACCTGTTGCAATGGCCTTCCTGAGTTTAGATTAATGAAACGTTTAAGTTCGTCCAGAAAATCAAGTAGCAGTTAACAACCTCATACTAATATTTTAGTGCGCAACAAAACAAAGCGCTGGGCCACCCTGATGAAACTTTTGTCCAGAAAAAAAAAACGTTTTGAAAGATACACAAACTGCTGTTATAGTCTGTTGCTTTTTAGTTGAAATTGAAATTGGAAAGACTTGAGCCAAAACCTGCCAGTGGTATCTGAAAATGCACACGCTGCTAATGCTAGCCCTAACACAAATTCGACTACACCTAGCACACGTGTCAAAGTGGCGGCCCGGGGGCCAAATCTGGCCCACCGCATCATTTTGTGTGACCCGGGAAAGTAAATCATGAGTGCCGACTTTCTGTTTTAGGATCAAATTAAAATGAAGAGTATAGATGTAGATTAAATTTCCTGATTTTCTCCCTTTTAAATCAATAAGTGTAATTTTTTAATCAATTTTTTCTGTGTTTTTAGTTCAAAAATCATTTTGTAAAATCTAAAAATATATATTAAAAAAAGCTCAAATAAACTTTGTTTTAGATCTATAAAAAACTGAATATTCAGGGCTTTTGATCCAGTTCTTTCAATCCATTTATTAAAAAAATATATCTAAATATTATATCTAAAATGGTCCGGCCCACATGAAATTGAGTTGACGTTAATGCGGCCTGCGAACCAACCTGAGTCTGACACCCTTGATCTAGCATACAGTTGTTTATACAGGCCGAAACTTGTGTTGAAGTTGGGGGACTAAGTATTTTGATAATACTGCATTAAAATACAAGGTACTGCAAATATTTTTCTTGCTCATCAATGATTCACTGTCATTTCAGATTGTTCAAAATACAGTGAAAGTAACACGACTTTTGGTGTTTTAACAGAACTTTCTTTGTACTATTAGCTAGAACCATTCAGCCAGCCCTCCGCTGTCATACACATGGGATCAGCTGTGAACAATACGCAGCAGAAAGAGCAACTCCTCGATGTCGCTGGAAATCCAAAGCTGGACAAAAGTGCCGGGAGAAGAAGCGACGCTTCAGACCAATTATTCCATCTATTATTATGGTGAAAGTGAGATCGCTCCCCGATAAGATGGAAGAGCTGTCGGCCCTTACCAGGCCGGAAAGGGAGTATCGGATTCGGGAGTGTTGTACTCTGTTACTGTTGATTCTTCAGCTCCAGACATCTGAGGGACTCTGCAAATAAGCATGGATGAGTACATTTTAACCTCCTTATTTTGCATGGAGTTGTACACCTCTGTTAATGCTATCAGTTTAGCTGTTTGTGCATAGACTGAGGTGGTAATATATATATATATATATATATATATATATATATATATATATATATATATATATATATATATATATATTTATATATATATATATATATATATATATATATATATATATATACTTCAGCAACACGCTTATTTATTTATATATTTATTCTGTATGTATTTATTAACTTACCTATCTATTTATGTCAAAAATGCCTTTCCTATTTCTGCATCCTCACCCTCTTGCTACTGTGACAATGAAATTTCCCGAATACAGGATGAATAAAGTTATCCAATCCAATATGTGGGAAATTATGTCTGTTCAAAAATCAATTAATTTATCCAAACAAGCCCAATTGTTTGAATACATCCAATTTCTGCTCTGTTGTTTTCATGTTTGTAAGGTATTACTGTATATCAAAACAAACCTTGAAAAACAAATTCAAAAATTCCAGCACAACCGAAATAGCTCAATTTTGTGACTTTCTGTCGGGTTTTTGTGTGGAGGTGAGTGTATCTGTGCCCGTCTTTTCCCCTCCTCTCGTAGTCAGCTGTGTTCAGTTTCTTTGATTAAGCTTTTATATGTATATGAGGAGTGTTTGGTGACGTCTGGCGTGGGAGTATTGCTACCTTTACCTTATGTGTCTTGTCCAGTAACTCATGTTTTTGCCTTTTGTCGGTTTGCGTTTCTGCCTCTGTTTATTTTGTCACTTGGATATAGAGCTTTTGCCATTAAAAGCCCACATTTTTTCACCAGCAATTTTTGCCGTCTTTTCTTCCCTGCATCCTGGGTTCAACTTTGCCACAGCCGACCCTAAACATGACACATTTAAGACAATGGATTATTTTAGATTTAAAGTGATTGTACTAGTATGTGGAAAAAATACTGAAACTCTTATTGGATGGTTTCCTACATTGATTTTAACACGCAGCCAGCTTTTGACCCTTAAACTACGGGAAAAGTGCGGTTCCATAGAGACTCTATCCACTGTTGAAGCTGACTAACGCAAGCGAATGTGGTCTGAACTCAACCTTAGTGTGTGGGCCATATTTAATGATGATTTCATAATTTGCTGTGGGCCATTGGTAACTGGGCGCCTGGCTCCAGTTGGCTTGTGGGCCATATGTTCAACACCACTGCTGTATTCCGTAGTTACTCATTGTATGCACCCGTCTGTCGCTGTATATCAAAGGGGTGAATGAATTATTGATGCAGTCTTTCCTACTGTCCTACCTAAAACAGCAGCAATATTCTTGGATATTCCCGATAGAGGAATTGGATATCTTTAATGTGTCACATTGGTTGCCCAGACTGCAGCAGTCCCCACGTCACGTAGCCCAATTAACCAATCAGAAACTATCCAGGCTCCTCTTTCACGATGAATTCGCAAGAAGGGACACAACGCATGCCCGAAGGCGGTCTTGACGACCGAGACCACAAAGGTGGTGGGAAAGACAATAAAAATAACATCACAAATGACATTCGAATGATTTAAGAGGTGGTTTACATCTGACAGATTGGCCGACCATAATAGAGAAAAGACACAGTGATGGTTCAGAACCTTGGACAGCACCCTCCTGGAATAGGATACCCGAAGGTGTTCACGTCACCTCACCACCACAAATTTTCCAAAAGATAATTGTACAGGTAAGAATATTTCAGTTATTACCACGGTAGTTGGCGATTGTGAGATGAGGATTCGTAAGTTAGCACAATTTAATTTACAGACCTCCTAAAAGTGGTAATACCAGGAGAATGTTTCATTTCGGTTCCTATGCTTTAGTTTCCCGTTTTTTAAATAGCGCATGGGTGTCGTGCACCTATTTTTTTTACAAGGATTCATCGACGTATCCATGTACATTTGCTACATTGCAGAAAACTGCGTGTGCTTTCTTTTGGCGCATAGGGACATCTTGCAGTCTGCCATAAGAGGGCGCTAATTTTATGAATGTCGATCGGAAAACCTTACATAATTTTGGAGCATTTTTACTAAATGCATCAAAACCACTAGAAAAAAAATCATTAGGGTCAAAATCACTTCTAGTATTTTTTTTGTCCACAGAGACAATTGTTTTGAAATATCTAACAATTACACAATCATTGAACAGGTACAATATTTACCAACAAATAAATAAGCAAAAAATTCTGTGAAAATAACTATGACATTTAATTTTGTAAAAATATTAAACAATATACAAATATAAAAACAATCATGTGAACTGTGCAATAGGGGAAAGGGGATACAAAAATATCCAATTTAAATGTGCCCTTTGTTCCAAATCCTCTTAATATCTTTAACAACATACAAGTACATACAAGCAATAAGAGATACAAGTCTACAATATGAAAAACACAAAATTCATAGGTAACTCTTTTTCCCCATATGTTCTTTGTTGGTTGATTAACTTTCAGAATGCCTCTGCTTCTCCACCCCTTATGACACAACAAACAACACATTATATTTTATTATTAATGTATTTTACCTAATCACCAGTGACCAGGGAGAAAACCACATGATGATATTGGAATAGTATATAGAGGCTTCTTCAGTCCTACCCCCAGAAAGTTGGTGTGTTCGTGGATCAGCTTTCGGATGTACTCGATCCAGTTTAGTTTGGTCTTAATGGTGGACGCCTATTGATTTGGAAGACAGGCAAAAGTTAACGTGGCCTTTTGGACCACTTTTGAAACCCAAATAAACATCCCATATTCACTGGAATTTCAATCACTGTATGAGTTACAGTGGTACCTCGAGATACGAGCTTAATACGTTCCGGGACTGACCTCGTATGTCGATTTACTCGTAACTCAAATGAACATTTCCCATAGAAATGAACTAAAAACAAATTAATTTGTTCCAACCCTCTGGAAATACACTCAATACAGGATATTGGATTGGAAAAACTTTTATTTGTTCTAATTCGCCATCTATTAACAAAGTAACAAATAACTAGTGGTTTAATTGTACTAAAATGTGTTTAACAGTACTAAAATTAGACGGATTTCGCGGAGGCGAGAGAGAGACGGGGGGGGGGGGGGGGGGGGGTTCTTTTTGCATGGCAATGCGCTCGTAACATAACATAAACAAATTTAAATGAACTTGGATTACGATGCAGACACCCTCAAAAATAAGTTTAATCTAACCTTACACTAAACTTAATTCTAATTTTGTTTTAAATTTTGATACCTTTCTTCTCCCGGGTTGGCTCTATTTGCCCCGCCATATAGGTGTGAAAATACAGCACTTTCAAAGAGAGAGAAGAGCATCTAACCTTGAGAACAATGATGCTGTCCAACGTGCAACTCATCGACAGTGCAAACTTGCCGGGGTCTCCCTCCACGTCCCCTATCACATTTAGTTTGAATATCTTAGGCGGCGGCGCGATTATAATTTTCCCAGATTTTTTTTCACATGTAAAATGGCATAAAGGACTACTCACATTAACTTTTCTCTTGGAAATGTATTTTCAGTTTCCCTTGGTGTCCTTGGCCACCTTGCAGAAAACCAAGGTCTTCTCCAAGAGAAAGAGGTGTCTTTTTCTGCCCATTTGGAATGGTGACTTGGAATTCCACACCTTGAAGGACCCCTCTAGGAGCAGCTCCTCTTTGATGCTCTCGTCAAACCTTGAAGGAGGGTCAAGTAGGCAATATTAGAAAATGATACCTCCACAAAAACCAAATGTGTGGTCATCTTGCCTGTGTTCATTAACCATCCACCAAGGAGATGCATGGCATCGTTGGTTGTTTTGGAAATATTAAGCATCACCTCCAGGGCTTCTTGGAGCTCGCTTTTCCTCTCACGACATTCCAGGAGGTTCTAAATAAATAGAAAGAGCTTTAAGACATTGCTTCCACAGAATCTCAGTTCGCCAAGTTCCTGTATGCATGTGTAACTGAAGCCGACATGTTGTTCAAAATCTTGTTTTCATAATGCGGTAAAGTTATTTAACTTATTAATGTTATTCTTTAATCAGAAACAATTGGAACTTGTGGTTTTGCTGATTGTCACATATTACGAGTATGTAAAGAATGCAATTCATGTGGTTTACGGAATCCCGTATTTTCTCGCATATAATTCGCCCCTAAATTTGCTTTAAAATCGTTGAATTTTAAAATTTCTCACATATAAACCGCCCCCTGATTCACTATTTTCACCTCCATATTCATGGTTTTAACTGGGAGTATGTGTTACTTTGAAGGGAAAATAAGAAAAAATACTCACACGGGTTATTTCTGAGATCCTGTATGAATCCAAAGGATTGTCTGATGGATTGCACATTCCGAAAAGGTTGTTGCCTGTACGTGGATGAAATAAAAGTCATTATCAGAGGGGGGACTTGGAAAAGCAATGTATTCATTCACATGCAGATTTTCAGAAAAATACCGTATTTACTCGTATGTAAGCAGCACCCTTAAAATTGCCTTAATGTTGAATTTTACAATTTACAAAGGCCCTGATTTACAATTTTTGCCTCCATATTCATGGTTTTAATAGGGAGTACAAATGTGTTACTTTGAAAGGAAAATCTTAAGAAAAATCATCGCAAGTGGTATTTCTGAGATACTCTTTTTTTAAAGCAGATTATTAGGGTCAATATCATAAGGAAGTTTTAATATGCCTGTCTTTGTAAATGCAAAATATCAATTTATTTTGTTTGAAAAAAGAAAATGTCTATCTTGATGAGAACCTGATGCTTTTTAATGACAGAAATTAAAATTTTCTCATCAGAAGTTTAAGATGTTGTGGCGGACAAATTGCTTATAATGTCAAAACATCGATTATTTTATGGTTCATATTACTGCAATAGTTGTCACTTTTGAACAAGAAATAAAAAGAATAAAATCTAAGCAGAATTTTGTTTTATTTCATAATCCTAAATGTACAATTTCCTTTCAAAAAGGAAATAACGCAAGTACAACCAGCAGGTGTGTCCATACCGGTATAATGTTCACCAAGTCTTTGGGTGGAAAAATAGCATGAGATACACATTAAACAGCTATCAAGGCTGATATTTAGACAATCGACCGCAAGACCTTCGATCAGCCTTAAATACTATTGGGATGTGCTGACATGGTAAAAGTGACTTTTTTTTTCACTTTTTATGCAAGATGGTTTTTCTTCTTGAATTTCATTCATAGGTGTTAAAATAAATTGTTTTGCGTTTTATCGGTTTATCTTTTTCTTTTTTGAAATAAATGACAATATGGGCCGCATTGTCTTGCGTCAAGGTGTTTCGTCTTTGTCACCTTGCAGTTTCATGCATGTCGTCTTTTTATGCGCATATAAACTGTACCCTCGACTCAAGTCATTTTTTGTCCGACAAATGCGGCTTATATGAGAGTAAATACGGTAATATAGGCACAAAAACAAATATGGATACTTAAAGAAATTCATCCCGTAATGGTTGTTTTCTTATGGCAAAACAGAAAATAACCAACAAATAGTAAATGTTAATTTGCCAACATCTACTGGTAAAAAGAGTATAGCAACACTAAGTGTTGTGCGCATTTAAGGCATTCCCTTGATCTAGTCATTTTTTTTGTTACAAATACAGCTTATATGCGAGAAAATACAGTAATACTAAAATCTTTCCAATATTTTTAGGCATGCCTTTACCAGGACCGGATATCTCAAGATTCTCAGCACAGGCTTAACAAGGTAGTTGATGATCGTGTTTGGGAGTTGAGGTTTCTGCTGAATTTTCTGTTCAACACAGAGAGAAAAGACTGTAAGATTATGAAAATGTGTCCTGAAGTCAAGTTTGACATTTAACTTACATCAAAATAGTTCAGAGAATGCACCATGTTGAGCTTAGAGGATTGTGGATGGTTCTTGCAATGATCCACATACAAATGAAACTTCACAGCCTACAAACGGGATACATTTTTACGGAATCATTATGGGTCAAATGTCAGCGGGATAGTGGTTATGGATAAAGCAATAAATACCCATGTGACAAAGCAGCGTCCAACCTCCTCAGGCATGTGTTCATATTTCTCCAGTTCTTTGAGAAAGATGCTGAAAAAGAGATGGTTAATAAATACGTTTTAAAAAGTGAATGGCGTAGATCAACATCAAAGATTTATGAGTCTCATTTTATTAAATTAGAACGTGCATAAAAACGTTGCCTTACGTAAGCCAATGTTTTAAGAATTTACCAAGAGCAGCCTCATTTATTAAGATTTTTCAACTCTTTAAAAAACAAACACTCGAAACTTTGACATAAAAGGCTTTAGGTTTCATTTTTTGTGAAAAGTCACATTGTTTACTTGTGGTGGAATTCATATAGGTCCAGCAGGTTTCCAAAGATGAGGTGTTGCATTTTGCTGATTCCTGAGGGCTCCTATAGTTGGTACGTATCTCCGATGTGAAAATCTGCCAATGCCACACAATTCACATGGTTAGAGATTGTCTAAAATAAAATGGATGGAAACAGAAAAGAAACTCACGTCAATGCGCTACACAGGGTCTTGCACGCATGTCTGCTTGAATCAGCTTTGCCACAATGAACATGCTAAAAATGAAAAAAGGCATGAATGTGCCAGCGACTGATCAAGCAAAGTAGGCATGGGTGAGAGGATATTTATAATTGAAAATAAGGGATATTCTTGGCATTTACATCTTCCATTCAGAAACAAATAACAAAATAAATAATAATAAATAAATAAAAAATCCTACTTGTTAAATGATACTACAAAATTCACAAATGGATAATGAGCCACATACCTTTTTTTGGTAGCAGATTTTTTTTCTGTGTTCATCTTGAGTGTCGAGAATGACATCCATTTCGAATTTCACTGCGGTTAAGCCAGCGGACATTTGCGTTTTCGTGGTCAAACTAGCGGACGCTCAAAATAGCCCCCCAATGAATCCAAGCATTACGGTAATTCAATTCAACACAGAATTGCAGCGGCTAACTTCTTGTGCTTGTAGTGCTTTTAAACCTTTGAAAATACTCTCAACAGTCAAAAAACTGCACCACATAACTCCAGCATTATCCTTATTTAAAAATGAAATAGTGTCAGGCTTAAAAAATACTTCACTTCACAAGTACAATATTATGTGAATCCCCCCCCCCCCCTTTTTTTTCCATTTCATCATCCATATCACGCATCCTCGAAATTGTTGCGAGGGTTCCTATATGCGTACTTTGTTCAAGGTTGCAGGTCCCATTTTTGTGGTACTGAAAATCAAGATTTTTTTTTCGTAATTTCCAGGCAAGGAGGGTCAATCCTAGTAGACCTCCATGACTAATAACATACATAAAATAATGCAATTTCACGGATTAAATTAGGAGAAAATTGGAATTAAAATGTGTAGTAAAGGGTTGCGGGGTTTTGTGGTACTTTCCAGGCAACGTGGATCAATCCTAGTAGCAAACGTCCCCGACGACTCACAAACTCAAAACTATTCAATTTCCCATACTGAATTTAGAGAAAATTGGAATTAAAAATGCTACATGCGTACTTTTTGTTCAAGGTTGCATGTCCCACTTTTGTGGAAATGTAAATTAAGATTTTTCATAGTTTTCAGGCAAGGTGGGTCAATCTCAGGAGTGAACCTCCGTGACTACTCACATTCTCAAAATCATGCAATTTTACAGATAAAACAGAGAAAATTTGAATTAAAATTCCCACATGCATACTTTGTTCAAGGTTGCACTTTTACAATTTTTGTGGTACAGTGGTACCTCGACATACGAGTGCCCCAACATACGAGCAATTTCAGATAAGAGTAAAATTTTGAGCAAATATTTACCTTGAGATATGAGCCAAATTTTGAGATACGAGAAAGCCAAGTGGCCAAGGCATGAGAGGCTGTTTATGATTTTAGCGCAATGTCTTTTTTGCCGCATCTCTTTCGTGTATACAGATATCTACGAGCACTGGGCGGAGCGTTGCATTTTCACGTGTTTTTCCCCGTTAGTCAATGCATAATACAAAGTGAACAACAATGGATCCAAAGCAAACAGATGGAATGAAGAGTTGTGCAAAGAAAAGACGAACGATGACAATCAATATTAAGCGCGAAATAATTGAAAAATATGAGTGGTGTCAGGAGCGGCCTGTTTGTCCCTCCTGACGTGCCGTCAGAGAGCAGCTGCAGTCAATCTGCTGATTGCTTCCTGTTTTGTTATTTAAGGAGCAATGAGTCATAGGACCATTGCCGAATCGTTCTTCTGTTCATGCGTGCGCGCAGCATGCTGCCGTTTTACTTTCCAAGCAATTGTTGATTTATAGATCCCTGTTGATTTATTAAAGGATGTCGTTTGAAGCCAACTGCCTGATTCAACTCCCGTTTTCCCGCGGATGGGTCCTAATATTTTCCCGATCGCGCCGCGACGACGCAGCGACATCGTAACAAGTGGTGTATGTGTCAGGGAGCTTGCTCGGCAATACGAGAGGAATACTTCAACGATATGCACCCTCCTGAAGCAGAAGGACGTGACTAAGGAAGACTAAGAAGCCTTCCAAAGGACTAACTCAGCCATAGGCAAACTACGGCCCGTGGGCCACATCCGGCCCGTTAGGCTTTTTAATCCAGCCCGCCGACGTTGTCCAAAGATTTTTTTTTCTTCCGAAGATGGCGCCGTCCGTCGGAAGCCAGTGGCAGCAGCTCTGTTCACTCTTATTTGTGGTTATTACAGTCATTTCATTTAACCTTTACTTTTGCCACATTCAAAATGGCGGCAATGTCACGTCATTCTTCCTCGCTGGGGCGACTGTCTATGTCTGGCTCCTCTTAAAAGGACTGCGTTCCAGTCTCCGTCAAAGAAGAAGAATTCCAGAAATGCCTCAACTTGCGGGCCTTGGGCAACCGGCGCGACCGACTAGTTCGAGCGGGGAGGCCCGGCCGGCGGTGCTATTTTCCGGCTAGTAAAAGCAAGGTGTGTGTTGCAGGGGACTTCCATCTTTTGCATTGGCTATGGTCACTGGCTTGCTAGCTATTCCACTAGCCTGCTAACGGTACCGTACCGCTGTACGGACAAAATGGAATTGAATCCATCATCATACACGCCGTTCAAAGCGGCTGCTTGTTGCAGTAGCTCCCTAAACCCTCACTCATTCTGTATTTTTAACCGGCCAAATAGCCTATATGGCCCCATATGGCAAGCATGCTAGCACCGGTGCCACTTGTAACGTCATAAGGAGCAGGACCAAAGAGAAGTTGTCGCCGGGTACAGCCCTACACCCAAGCTCAACTAGGCCGAGACTTCTCAGGTGAAACTATGCTATCGCAAGGGAGATTCCACACAGAATGCGTCATTAAAGGAGAAAAGCATGAGCTGGTCTTTGAGGTGGTGGAAACGCATCAAGAGCACCTCCTCTCTGGGGCCACCTGGGCCTATTGACATTCACAATACCCGAGGAGCTGAACAAAGTAGAGCAGATGCTATTCCATTATGCTGACGTCTTCAATTACCCTGTCGGTACCCGGACGTTTCGTCGACGGACACTTGGTCGCCAGACGTTTCCTCGACGGACAGTTCGTCGGACGGACATTTGGTCAACCATCTGTGAATTTGCTTCTTTTTAATACATGTTTTTATAAAATGATTTTATTTATTGCCTGTTATTTTAATGTTAAAGTTCCTTTAAACAATCTGAAGTAAAAACACTCACGGATGACTATGCAACAGTACCGACAAGCCATTGCACATAATTTTTAATAAAATAATTGTATTTATTGCCTTGCACATAATTTTTAATAAAATAATTTTATTTGTTGCCTTTTATTTTAATGTCAAAGTTCCTTTAGAGTAGTTTACTGAAGAATAAACTCTCTCATGATTATAATTTTGAGAGCTAGAGATTACCTGGTTGATCGCTATGATCTCTTTCAACAGTAAAAACTCTCTCTCATGATTTTAATTTTGAGAGCGAGTGAATCCGTCGACGAATTGTCCGTCGATGAAATGTCTGTTCGACCGACTGCCCGGCGACGAAACGTCCGTTCGACGAAACGTCCGGGGACAAAGTGTCTGTCGATGAAGTGTCCGGTCACGGGTGAAAATGGAAGGAGAGTTTGGGAGAGAAAGTGAAGATTCTGGTGGATGTGTTGGAAGGAATGATGAAAAGGAGAAGAACGCCGACAAAGAATGGAATGAATTGATGAGTTTGTATGGAGATGTGGAGGCACAAGTTCAGAGTGGTGTGGAAAGTAAAAAACAAGCTAAGGCTAGACGTAAGTTGGAGAAACAATTTTGTACGTTGAAAGGAAATTTAATTTTTCTGGTCAAAAGGGCGAATGGAATATGAATGGTTTGTCCATCGGTTTGCAAAAAATAGAGCGTGACGTAACAGCTAAAAAGGCAGAACTACAAAAGCGAAAGGAGGAGGCCATATCCTCATCTTTTACAGCTAGAGGTAATCATTCGGCTGATCGGTTAGCAAAATCAGTAGCTGGATACGTTGTAGATAATCCTTCTAATCTGGCCTATACCCACCACTCAGAGACGGTGCACGAGAGTTTGTCTGTGGATGTGGTTCTGGAGCAATGTTCCCTCTAAGCTGCGCGCGTGCACAATCGCGCACTGCCCGCACATTCTCAGCGCACAAGAAAATCTATCCAGCGCATAAACAACATCGACATAACGTATTAAGTAATATCTAATATTAGACTTAATCTGATTAATTCCCTCCAATAATATTGTTTTTTTGTTTCTTACTCAGTGAGTGACAGGTGTCCAGCCAATGATACGATACGGTTCACTTACGGTACGAAGCCAATCATGGCATTGACGGTGCATGCGTCTGGGCCCTGCCTATGTGCGCCGTACAGGTTAGCTAGCAGGTTAATAGATAATACAAACCCCGCATCATGGCGAAACGAATAGGCAGCAACACATCCACTCACCAAGCTACAGTAAAATAGAAAATGCAGTACTTTTAAGATGGAATGGTTGTCGGAGTATGTGGAAATACAGGAAAAAGCGGTGAAATTGGTTGAGATTTTTTCTTCTTCAAGTAAGAAAGGTCTACTCTGTAAAACATGCAGCGATGCCAAAGTAGCAAGTGAGTTTTCAGATGGAAAAAATGTGGATTGAATGGAAGCTGGACTATCTCAAGCGTCACGTTCAGTATAAAAGTCATTCAAAATCTGTCAAAACTGTACGAAAACTCAAGATGGGACAGGGGATTGGTACATTATTGCGGGAGAGCGCAAAGGACCGAGATAAAAGGAACGAGCTGTCACACAAAAGATCGGACCCTGAACAAGTTAAAGTTCTTATTGACAATATTTTACTTGCCATCTGTTGGAGTAATCATTATTATAAATGTGTTTGCAATGCTTATTTAGGAATATAAATCCTTATTACAAAAATGCTTACAATATTAATCAATATATTTGCTTATTAGGAATAGTAATGCTCATCCTAAATGTGTAACAATATTAAACAATATATATATATGTGTTGATCGCTGTGCTTTTATGTTAGAGTTATTGGCATTAACAAAAGCCATTTTAATGCATCTCTTGCTAAAGTAAGGACTGTGGTTCACATCAAGAGGACAGCGAATGGCCTTGGGCATGGAGAGGTCTCACAACAAGTGCTCTTGGGAACTGCGAACTGTTTTCGGCTTCGGAAGGCTCACAACAGGTGCTCTTGGGAACTGAGGACTGTTTTCGGCTTCGGAAGATGGTCTCACAACAAGCGCTCTTGGGAACCATGGACTGTTTTGGGAAGATTCGACAAGACCTACAATTGTTTTGAGAACTGTACAAAATTGTTGTGAGACTCTACGAATGTTTAAACTTCTGTGGGGCATGGCGTTGAAGTCTTATGAATAAATTAGCGAAACGGACTTCGAGTGGTTAGAATAATCTTGACCGGACGAGCGGGTGGATGTATTCTCTTCTTGCAAGAATTAAATGGAGATGTGACTACAGATGCCTTTTTTATTGAAAGCTGAGTTTGGAAATACCCAAGGATAAACCTAACACCATCAAAGTGAATGCATCAATGCTGTCAGTTCAACAAATCCACAATCACATGGCAAAGTATGTGAATATACCAGAAAGCTGGCGAAGCAAAAACTATGCCTTTGAGTTTGTGAACTCAATCAATGATAGTGCAGAATGAGACTGTGCAGTATTAAAAATGCACCCTGGCATACCCTGATAGTAGATGAGAGCACAGACATATCAGTACACAAAATGCTAGTCATTTATATTAAGTACAGGGAGGAAAATGATGTTAACTACAAAACTGCGTTTGGTGGCATCATACAGGTGACAGCATGCACTGCTCAAGATATTGTGCAGGAATAACTCAGTTTTACTCCAAACATGGACTGGACATGCAGAAAATGGTGATGCTGACCTCGGATGGTGCCTCAGTAATGCTAGGAAAACACAACAGAGTTGCAGCTTCGTTAAAGCGCCAAATACCACACCTAACTGAACAACATTGTGTGGCCCACAGAGAGGACTTGGGCATTGACAATGCCTGGAAGAATGTGCCTTCGATGAGAGATGTTGAAACCCTTCTTAGAACTATCTATTCCACTTTCTCTCGGTCCGCTGTGAAGAGGGGCAAAATAGAGTACCTGGCAAAGATTCTTGATGAAGATGCACTGTCATTCAGGTCTCTGAACAAACTGCGATGGCTGTCGCGGCACCAAGCTGTCAATGCTGTTCTGAGGAACTACACTGTGCTTACAGAATTCTGTAAAAGAGAATTCACCGATAACAGAGATCCAGTGGCAAGGTACTGCTACAAAAAGCTGAGTGATTCAAAATTCAAGGTTACTATCACTGCTCTGGGAGATGTTTTGGGTGAGGCCCTATTATTTACCGAGAGAGTTAACGGTCGTCATAGTAACGGCGATCTACATACCTCCGGATGCGAACATTTACACGGCACTAAACCTCCTGCTAATGGCTGTAAACAAACAGCAGCTTGACCGCCACGATTTGAGTCTTTATTGTCGCTGGTGACTTCAACAAAGCGTGTTTAAAGACTGTTCTACCTAAGTTTATTAAATACGTAAAATGTCACACTAGAGGAGACAAAACTCTTGACCATGTTTATTCTAATATCCCTCCCTCACCTAGCTGGATCAGATCACCTCTGCCTATCCCTCACCCCCGCATACACTCCACTCCTGAGGCTAACAAGGCCACAAATAAAGATAATAAAAACTTGGCCCAAGGATGCTCTCTCAGCTGCAGGACTTATTCCCGCACCAACGGGGAACTTTTCGAACACGACAACCTCCAGGACTACACGGACACTGTACTTTCCTACATCAAAAACTGCATGGACAACGTCACTGTTAATAAATGGATACGGGTTTTTCCTGACCAAAACCCCTGGATGACCAGGGAGACACAGGCACTCATCAAATGCCGTAACACTGCCTTCAGATCAGGGGACAAGATACACTACAAAGCTGCCAGAGCAGAGTTGAAAAGAGGCATTAAAAAGGCCAAGGCAGCATATACAAAGAAAATTGGAGGAGCACTTCACAGATAATAGCCCAAAGAAGATGTGGCAGGGAAAACGACATATTACCAATTACAATAACAATCGTGTGCGGTCGATTGGTCGCAGGTCTTTTGGTCGCGGTCTTTAGGTCGCCCGGAAGTTTGGTCGCCGGTCTTTTTTGTCGCCGGTCTTTTGGTCGCTGTTTGGTCGCCCAAATGATCGGCTGCTGCCATCTACTGTCAATTTATTAAAAAGAAACAAAGCAAATTCACAGATGGTGTTTTTATTGAAGCAATCCCATCTACTGTCAATTTATTAAAAAGAAACAAAGCAAATTCACAGATGGTGTTTTTATTGAAGCAGTCCAATGAACCTTCATTCTCTCTGGGAGAACTTGCAATGTTGAAATACTTTAGATTAGAGGTCATTTTTAGCCCGGAACTTTGACATTAAAATAAAAGTCAATAAGTAAAATTTATTTATTAAAAAGAAGACAAAGCAAATTCACAGATGGTGTTTTTATTGAAGCAGTAAAACTTAAAAACTCTAGCAACCTTCATTCTCTCTGGGAGAAATAAGAGCACTCATTTAACAGATCAGCTGCTGCCATTGACTGTCATAGGCATCCATTTAACACATTATTATTTTATTAACCAAATAAAAGTGGGGATTTGGATTAAATGTTCTGACATCCGACCCAGACCAGTTTGCGTGTAGAGCAAACAGGTCCACTGAGGATGCTATCGCCATTGCTCTACACACAGCACTGAGCCACCTGGAACACCATGGGAATTACGTAAGGATGCTTTTCATTGACTATAGCTCAGCCTTCAACACTAATAAAACCGGACATTCTGACTGACAAACTCTCCCACCTCGGACTATCCTCTTCCATCTGCTGCTGGATAAAGAACTTCTTAACCAACCGACCACAAACTGTTAGACTTGGTCCCCACCTCTCCTCCTCCATTACACTGAGCACTGGCTCCCCTCAAGGCTCTGTACTGAGTACTCTGCTGTACTCCCTGTACACATACGACTGTACACCAACCCACCAGTCTAACTCCATCATCAAATTTGCCGATGACACCACTGTGGTCGGACTCATCCCAGGAGGGGGTGAGTCGGCCTACAGAGATGAGGTCAACAAACTGTCTTCGTGGTGCTCGGTGAACTATCTCACACTGAACACCACAAAAACTAAAGAATAAATGCTGGACTTTCGCAAATATAGCACAGATCTGGCCCCACTCCTCATAAATGGAGTATGTGTAGACAGGGTCCAGTCCTTTAAATTCCTGGGGGTCCACGTCACGGATAAGCTCTCCTGGTCTACAAACACCAGTGAAGAAGGCCCATAAACGACTCCATTAGCTTAGGGTACTCAGGAGGAACAACTTGGACACCAAGCTTCTGGTAACCTTCTATAGAACCACTGTGGATAGCGTCCTGGCATACTGCATCAAAGTGTGTTACGCTGGAAGCACGGCAGCAGACAAAAAGGCCATGCAGAAAGTGATTTACACTGCCCAGAAAATCGTCGGCTGCTCTCTGCCCTCACTGGAAGACATTGCCAGCCCTCGTTACCTCAGCAGAGCCAGGAACATCATCGGAGACCCATACCACCCTGGTCACAATCTGTTCCAGCTGCTGCCCTTTGGCAGACGCTATAGGTCCCACAATGTACCGACAAAAAGGCTTAAGGACATTTTTCCCCCACATCCATCAGAACTCTAAACTTGCGGTAACACAACACACAATCCCTTCTGGGTAATAACTTCGGGGTGAGGTAATATGAAAAGACGTTTGGGCGGTGATCTGCCTCCTACTGGGTGACTGAAAGTAAGTGAAAGACAGTGAGAGGGAAGTGATCCGCTCGGGGGGGTGATGCGATGTATCCATAACGGCAGAATGCCAAATTAAGAGTCCGAAATTATCACTTATTTGGGTCTTTTGCCGAGAAAACACACCTTATGGAGAAGCACTACCAATTTCGTCATACGCAGTTTCTGGGTGTGATGACAATTAGGCTTTTGTTGTTGATGATGACGAAAGGGCATTTGTCCGATTATTATTATTATTATTATGGTGCAGCCTCGGGCATATTACTGTGAAGGAGCAACTTCGAGCTAGTAGCTGTTGGCATCAGGCCTTTTTACATCCCGCAGGAGTTTTCGCACATTATCGTAATAACTGCGTATATACCTCCTTCCGCCGATGCGGCAGTCGGTCGCGAGCTGCTTCACGATACTATGTCCCGGCTGCAGACATCACACTGCCAGTCTCTTTCTCATCTCTGGTGCTTTTAACCATGCTCCCTGTCAAAGCTGGATTGCCTCGACAATAATCTTCATACAGAGGAAGCAGCAAAACACGTGGTAGTTTTTGACTCCCGGCCGATGGAGGTTACCTGGGAGGGAGGCCCCATCCTGACCGCTCTCAAAATGGCCGCTGCCCGCTCCGCTTCCTTTGTTCTTGGCTAGCCCCCACCCTTCCTAAGAAGGGGGGGGAGCGGACGGACAGAGCTAGCGTCCACGTCGAGGTCCCCCAACCAGATACGCCGTCCGCTCGGTCGGTGATGGTATTTAATAGAAGTTAGGCGGAGACAAACTTTAGGCGGGAACACGAAAGGGGTGTGTTATATACAAAGTGATGACAGGCCTTGACCTGTAGGTGTCAGTAAAAATTCTATTCTAGTGACTTTAAATTCATGAGTGCAGAAGGGTGCAAGATTAAATATAAGAATACAATTCATATTTCACACTCCCTTAGCTTCTACTCTCCTCAAAGGAGGCATACAGCTCAGTCCCCCTAACCCCACTGGGCCACTCAGCCCACAACCTGGTCCATGTGATCCCCACCTACATCCCTATGGTGAGGAAAGTAAAACCTACCACAAGGATCATACAAAGATGGACCGAGGAGACCAGCATGGTACTGAAGGACTGTTTGGAGACCACTAACAGGTGCTGTGCAATTCACATGGGAAAGAGATTGACAGCTTGACCCACTGCATCACAGATTTTATTAACTTCTGTGTTGAGAACATTGTACCCTCCAAGAAGGTCCGTTCTCCAACAATTAGCCGTGGGCCACCAGGTATCTAAGGGCCCTCCTGAACAAGAAGAGGGCTTTTAGGTCTGGGGAGAAAAAAAGTCTGAAAATGGTGCAGAAGGAGCTGAAGAGAGAGATAAGGAGGGGAAAGACTGTAATATATTGATACTAGAATTGTTAATTGCCTCAGGTTATACAAGTGTGTTTAACCACGCCCCCTGGTGACCGTTGTGAAATACAGTGTGACCCGGATGGAGTGGTGTTGTGTGTCCGGTTCTGGTGTTGCAATAAAGAGCTACACATGTGTGAACCCTGGGTCCGCCGTCTATTTCTGTTATGGTTATATTAACAGTTATATAAAGTACAAAGTTATCACAATTAGCCGTGGGCCACCAGGTATATAAGGGCCCTCCTGAACAAGAGGGTTTTTAGGTCTGGGGAGAAAAAAAGTCTGAAAATGGTGCAGAAGGAGCTGAAGAGAGAGATAAGGAGGGGAAAGACCATCTACAGGAGGAAGCTAGAGAACCAACTCCAGAGAGCCAACACCAAAGAAACATAGATGCCCTGTATAAAAAGGGGAGTGACATTCTCTGATGGAAGCGACCAGAGTTATGGAGCCGTGGTGTACCTCAGATGGGAGACAGCGACGGGCTTCGAAGTCAGACTCGTCGAGTCCAAGGCGAAACTCTCACCACTTGACCAGAAGGGAGAACCAGTAAAAGCTGAAATATGTGGCGCTGTCTATGCGGCTCGCCTCAGAAGATACATCGAAAAGCACAGTCGAATGGAGATTGAAAAATGGGTCCACCTAGTAGACAGTCAAACTGTGTTAGGAGCAATCCAAAGAGACAGTTAACGGATATCAAACTTTCTTTGCGAACAGAGTTGGAGAAATTCAGAAGACCACGTCCGTTGACGACTGGTGGTGATTCCAGGGAGACCTCAATGTAGCGGACATACTAACAAGAGGAGTTGCCCCGGAGGACCTCAGAGAGGGCTCCACGTGGCAAGATGGACCCGAATTCTTAAGGGTGCCCATAGGAGAGTGGCCAAAGAAGTCGCTGCCTATGCAAGGGAAATAATTAATAAACTCCAAAGGAAATCTTTCACAGCAGTACAGACCAGGTCACAGACGAAAAGAGACACGATCGATGCACCATTTGCCGGAACAAGTAATCCGACCCATGCCACGAATGGGAATGATCAGAGTATCCCACAAGAGGCTGCAAGCGGAGATGAGCCCTGAGCCTGAAGACCTCCAGCCGGATCTGCTGTGAAAGAACTGATCGTGGTAAGGAAATTCAGCAGCCTAACCAAGTTGATCAGGGTTATAGCCTGGGTATGGAGAGCTGCAACAAAATGGAAGTGTATTGGAAAAAAAACCAACTACAAGTAAACCAAAGAGGCAGAGACTTTCATCAGACCAGATAAAGTCCAGAGCCAAGCAAGCTGTACTTACACTGAGTGAGTATGAAGATTCGAAGATGGACCTCTTCCAGGCAGCCCAAGAGGGTGCATCCTTCCAAGACACCACCCTCAACAGGTTGGCTGTATACAGAGGCGGAGACTGAACTCTTTGTCTGCGGAGGAAGATTTCAAATCTTCGACAACGACAAAACTGCCGTACCAATTTTACCCCATGATGCATGGATATCTTCTCTTCTGGCACAAGAAGCCCACAACACAAACCATGAACAGCAGGCACACTCCTGCGTATGAGGAAGAAAGCGTGGTTTATAAGAGGCCAAAGATTGGCTCAGAAGATCGTAAATGATTATGTAACCTGCAGAAAAAACAAAGCCAAAAGATGCCAACAAATCATGAGTGACCTCCCATCCGAGCGAACGACACCAGCCAGGCCATTTCAATACGCAGCTGTGGACCTGTTTGGCCCTTATGAAGTGAGGGATGAGGTGAAGAAGAGAGCAGGACTCAAAGTATGGGGACTAGTTTTCTGCTGCATGGCATCCCGAGCCCTACACACAGACGTTGTAAATGACCCGTCATCTGAAACGCCTGTCCCCATCAAGAAATTCGAGATGAAACTCTTGACCGAGGGGTTTTCGCTCATAGATAAAGCCATCGCACACTTCGAGCAGCAAGACCCAAATATTGAACGTTGCACAAAGGTTGCAAATCAATTGAATGACGCCATACAGTGCTACCGCATCATTTATGATGAAAAAAAGATGAAAACTGTGCAATCGTCGTTAGATCGCTTCTTTCGGCCAGTTTAGGGTTAGGGTTTTCAAATGTATTTATTAACCATCTCTTTTTCAGCACCTTTCTCAAAGAACTGGAGCAATATGAACACATGCCTGAGGAGTTTGGACGCTGCTTTGTCACATGGGTATTTATTGCTTTATCTATAACTACTATCCTGCTGAAAATTGACCCATAACGATTCCCTAACAATTTAGCTTGTTTGCAGGCTGTGAAGTTTCAGTTCTATGTGGATTATTGCAAGAACCATCCACAATCCTCTAAGCTCATTATGGTGCATTCTCGGAACTATTTTGATGTAAGTTAAATATCAAACTGATCAAAACTTGACTCCAGGACACAAATTTTCATGATCTTAGTCTTTTCTCTCTCTCTGTGTTAAACAGTAAATTCAGCAAAAAAAAACAATTGCCAAAAACGATCGCCTCCTACCTACTGAAGCCTGTACAGGTAATCTAAAAATATCCACTCGTGCTCAAGGTAAGTCCAAAAATGGTGGTAAGATTTTAGTATTCAGTAAACCAACATTAATTGCATTCTTTACATACTCATAATACGTGACATTCAGCAAAACCACCACTTCTAAAGGTGTCTAATTAAACAACAAACAGTGGTACCTTGAGATACGAGCTTAATGCGTTCCGGGACTGAGCTCGTATATGTCGATTTACTCGTATCTCAAATCAACGTTTCCCATAGAAATGAACTAAAATAATAATAATTAGCTCCAACCCTCTGAAAAAACACCGGAAAACGATTTTATTTGTTATACAGGTAATTGGCCAACTGAGATTCTGTGGAAGCATGTTACTAATGCTCTTCATTTATTTAGAACCTCCTGGAAAGTTGTGAGAGGAATAGCGAGCTCCAGGATGCCGTGGAGGGGATGCTTAGCATTTCCAAGGCAATCAATGATGCCATGCGTCTCTCCTTGGTGGATGGTAAATGAACACTTGGCAAGATGGCCACACATTTGCTTTTCATTGATGTATCATTTTCTTACATTGCCTACTTTACCCTTCTTCAGGGTTTGACGAGAGCATCAAAGAGGAGCTGCTCCTGGAGGAGTCCTTCAAGGTGTGGGATTCCAAGGCACCCTTCCGAATGGGCAGAAAAAGACACCTCTTTCTCTTGGAGAAGACCTTGGTTTTTTGCAAGGTGGCCAACGACACCAAGGGAAAGTACAAATACATTTTCAAGAGAAAACTTAATGTGAGTAATCCTTTACACCATTTTTATATGTGAACAAAATCTGTGAAAATGATAATCCCATTGCCTCCTCAGCTCTTCAAACTAAATGTGATAGAGCATGTGGAGGGAATCCCCGCAAGTTTGCACTTTCGAGGGGTTGCTAATTGAACAACATCATTGTTCTCAACGTTAGGTGCTTTTCACTCTCTCTTTGAAAGTAAATCAGAAAACAAATATTGTAACTCCTAAAGTAATTGAAATTCTGACGACACCGCTATTATTGGACGAGTGACGGACGGGAACGACCTGGAGTACAGGGGAGTCATCACAGCCTTTGTTGACTGGTGTAGGCAAAACCACCTCTACATCAACACCAGTAAGACAAAGGAAATGGTCATCGATTTTCGGAGGAATCCTCAACAGACCACTCAGGTGAACATCCATGGTACAGACATTGAAATCGTGGAGAATTTTGAGTACCTGGGTGTTCACCTCAACAACAAACTAGATTGGTCCACAAACATAGATGCCCTGTACAAAAGGGGCCAGAGCCGCCTCTACCTACTGAGGAGTCTACGTTCCTTTGGAGTGTGCAGGACACTGCTGAGGACTTTCTACGACACTGTGGTGGCATCTACAGTGTTTTATGCAGTGCTCTGTTGGGGATGCGGGAGCACGGAGAGGGACAGGAACAGGCTGAATAAGCTGGTCAGGAGGGCCAGCTCTGTTCTGGGCTGTCCTCTGGACTCTGTGGAGGAAGTGGGAGAGTGGAGAATGCTGACCAGGATGATGTCCATCATGGACAGCACCTCCCACCCCCTGCATGAGTCTGTGGAGTCCCTCCGAAGCTCCTTTAGCAATAGACTGCGGCACCCTCATTGCAGGAAGGAGCGCTTCCGCAGATCTTTCCTCCAATCAGCTGTCAGGCTCTTTAACAAAAAAATGGCTGAGTGTTGACACCTACCGTATGCATGCATGTATATATGTGCTAAGCAACACACTTATTTATTTATATATTTATTCATGTATTTATTTATTAACTTACTAATTATCTATCTATTTAGATCTCAAATGCCTTTCCTATTTCTGCATCCTCACCCTCTAGCTACTGTGACAACGAAATTTCCCGAATACGGGATGAATAAAGTTATCCAATCCAATTCAACCCAATGTTAATTTGAAGCGAAATTTACCATGATAGATCAGAAAAATGGGACAAATTGCACGTGTAGCAAATTTAATTGCTGGACTTAGTTCAGGGCAAATTATTATTTGTTTTAAATATAAAAATTACAATCCAATGTCAATTTGAAGCGAAATTTACCATGATAGATCAGAAAAATGGGACCTGCAACCTTGACAAATTGCACATGTAGCAAATTTAATTCCAATTTTCTCCAAATGTAATCTGTGAAATTGTATAATTTGAGTTTCTGAGTAGTCAGAGAGGTCTGCTACTAGGATTGACCCACTTTGTCTGAAAACTGTGAAAACATTTTTATTTACAGTACCACAAAAATGAGAAGTGCAACCAATACAAAGTGACGCATAAAACTTTTTTTCTTAATTTAATCTGTGAAATTGCATAATAGTAGTCAGGGACATGAACAACTAGGATTGACCCACCTTGCTTGGAAACGATCAGAAAATTTTGATTTACAGTCCCACAAAAATATGGCCTGCAGCGTTGACAAAGAGCACGTACTATTTTATTCCATTTTTTCCCCAAATTTAATCTATGAAATAGCATATTTTTGAATTTATGAGTAGTCATTGAAGTTTAGTATTAGGATTGAGCCAAGTTTCATGGAAAAAAATCTTGATTTACAGTATCAGAAATATTGGACCTGGAACCTTGGCAAAGTGCACATGTCTTAACTTTAATTTCAATTTTCTCTAAATTCAATCTGTAAAATTGCATAATTTTGAGCATGTGCATAGTCAGGGGGTGTACTACTCTGATTTAGCCATCTTGCCTGGAAATTATGAAAAAAATCTTGATTTACATGACGACAAAAATGGGACCTGCAACCTTGAACACAGTACGCATGTAGCAACTTTAATTCCCATTTTCTTTAAATTTAGCCTGTCAAATTGCATAATTTTCAGTGAGTAGTCAGGGAGGTGTAGTAGTAGGATTGACCCACCTTGACTGGAAACTAAAAATAAGACATTTTTATTTACAGTATCACAAAGATGCTCTGTCCTGCCGGTCAGGGGGATTCACATGGCATTGTACTCATTGACTGGAGTGTGTATGTTTAAACCATGGCACTCTATTTCATTCATAAATTATTAAAATGCTGGGGGTTATATGGTGCTCTTTTGTGACTGCGCTGTGAGCACACGAAGGGGGGTAGGGGGGTGGGGGGTTTAGTTAGTTCTTTGAGCGTCCGCTCATTGGAGCACGAAAACGCTAAAGTCCGCTAGCTTGACCGCATTCAAATTTCGGTATGGCAAGAGAGCCTTCTGAGTCGGCAGGGTGCTCTATGATGTCCGCTACAGAAAATAAAGTAAAACATTATGAATAAGTATATCAATTTCTGTTGCATCTACTGACTAGCTAAACAACAAGATCGCAGAAGGTTCCTATTTTTATCCTCCAGGAGTCAATTAACAATTAAGAATAAGGGTCGGGAACCTTTTTGACAGAGAGAGCCATAAACAATTCATATTCTTTAATGTTATGTCTTGAGAGCCATCCTTAGAATTGAAAAGTAAAAATACATGAAAGTGGGATTTTTTTTCTTTTGGGCATGTCACCACTTTTAAAGAACAAAAAGTCTCTGAATTCTTTTGACAACATTGTTATGCTGTTGCTAATTTCGGGACTCAGCTCCCTAACCAGTGAATTCCATATTTTACCTCACAGGTTAGTGGAAAGCGACATATGGCTCCCGAGTCATAGGTTCCCTACCCCTGATTTAGAAGGACGCAAAGTATTATCTGCATTGTCAGGAAAAAAATGTTTAGAAAAGCCCACAATTAAACGATAGCAAGAGCTTTTTGTTAGCTCTTGGTACATTCAATTGGAGATTTCTAAGTCAGTTTCTTATCACTAGCATTTACAAACAGCAACAGGTGAACTTGCTTCAATTACTCGTTGGCTAAACTAAATACCGTTTGATATTGTTATAAAATAATGCCAGAGTAATTCAACTTACCTCATTCGTTCAATCGTTGCAAACATTTTAGAAGCCATCTGTTCCACGTGTGGTCTTGTCCAGTTCGTTTCTGCTTGTTCGGTTGTCGACAGTACTACATCATAGGTCAAAGAGCGCTCTTTTATGACGTCATGCTCTATCATCTTTAGTTTAAGTTTAGCGCCAAACGGTGATTTTGCTAACTGCGAAATTGCAGTTAAAAGAAAAACGATTACAATTTAATCTTAAAATTATACTCAAAAAGGAGCAGCAGAGAGAAAAACAACGTTTTTCCATCACAATAAATCACTCGCACTTTTTAAATGTGACATCGCAACCTGCTTCAACGTTGCGTTTCCTGCGTTTAGATTGATGAAACTTTGAATTCGTTGGGAAAATGAAAGAGCAATTATCTTAAAATAATAATTCATTGTGCAACAAAACAAAGCGCATTTTCTGTTAAAGAACCAAAGCGTTGTTTTACTCTCTGTATTTTCCAGAATTTGAAATGACAGTGGATCATTGATGAAAAAGAAAAATATATGTAGTATATGTAACTTGTATTTTAATGCAGTATAATCAAATAATAAAGTAATAACAATTGTGTTGGTGAACACCACCCCACCCACACACACATTTCTTTTAAAATATTTAACTATTATGTACATAATGATTGAACAGATACAATATTTGCCAACAAATAAACAACCCAGAAGCCGTCTTGTGGCGTAGAAGTTCACACGCCTGACTTCTGCGCAGGCAGGCGTGGGTTCGATTCCCACCAGTGGCGGTTTGATTGAAAGTACGGATGGTCCTTTGTCTCTCTGTGTACCCTATAAGTGACTGGCGACCAGCCTTAGGTGTAATCTGCCTTTCGCCCAAAGACAGCTGGGTTTGGCTCTAACAACACCCGCATCCCTTTCGAGAATGTGCAGTATTGAAGACGAATGAATATATAACAGCAAAACATTTTGTGAAGATAACAGAAGTTTAATTCTGTATAAATATCAAACTATATACAAATGTCTGTAATCAATCATTTGAACTGTACAATAGGGGGAAGGGGATACAAAAATATTCAATTTAAAGGTGACTTTTTTTTGTTCCATACGCTCCAAATATATTAACATCATATGACTGTCCACAAGCAATAAGTTACAGGTCTAAAATATTTAAAATACAAACATTTAATTAATTCAAATTAAAGGTGACTTTCTTTTTTTCCAAGTGTTCTTTGTTTGGTTGATTAACTTTGAGAATGCCTCTGTTTCTTGATGCAAGCTTTAGGTCGGGTGTCATCTTGTGGCAATCCCCAATCTTATTGGAGGCGGGCTCATCGAGCTACTCTCGGCCACTGTAGTTCACTGCTTTCACCTTGACTCTCAAATGTTCTTTACCCCTTAAAACACAATAAACAACACCTCTTAAATTCTGTTATTAATCTATTTTAACCAGGCAGTAAGTGACATGATGAACGTATGTGTAAATAACAAATTACAATGGCTCGTTTAAAAAAAAAAAACAGTCGACTCAGTCATGACTCATAATACCACTTTTAGTGTGTAGACCTAAACCAAAAAGTGCCTGTCTATTTTGTAGGAGTGTACTTAAATACCTCTGGTGCTTGAATTTAGGAATATAAAGAGGCTTCTTCAGTCCTGCCCCCAGGAAGTTGGTCTGTTCATGGATCAGCTTTCGGATGTGCTCGATCCATTCCAGTTTGGTCTTAACAGTGGATGCCTATTGATTTGGAAGACAGGCAAAAGTAAAATGTGGCCTTTTGGACCACTTTTGAGAACCACATAAGCATCCTAAACTATTTGCTGGAATTTCAATTACTGTAAGAGTTACAATACTTGTTTTCTGTTTTACTTTCAAAGAGAGAGTGAAGAGCACCTTACCTTGAGAACAATGATGTCGTTCAATGTGCAACCCATCGAAAGTGCAAACTTGCGGGGATTCCCTCCACGTGCTCTATCACATTTAGTTTGAAGAGCTGAGGAGGCAATGGGATTATCATTTTTACAGATTTTGTTCACATATAAAAATGGTGTGAAGGATTACTCACATTAAGTTTTCTCTTTAGTATTTGCACTTTCCCTTGGTGTCCATGGCCACCTTGCAGAAAACCAAGGTCTTCTCCAAAAGAAAAAGGTGTCTTTTTCTGCCCATTCGGAAGGGTGACTTGGAATCCCACACCTTGAAGGACTCCTCCAGGAGCAGCTCCTCTTTGATGCTCTCGTCAAACCCTGAAGAAGGGTAAAGTAGGCAATGTAAGAAAATGATACATCAATGAAAAGCAAATGTGTGGCCATCTTGCCAAGTGTTCATGTACCATGCACTAAGGAGAGATGCATGGCATCATTGATTGCCTTGGAAATGCTAAGCATCCCCTCCACGGCTTCCTCGAGCTTGCTATTCCTCTCACAAGTTTCCAGGAGGTTCTAAAAAATGAAGAGTATTAATAACATGCTTCCACAGAATCTCAGTTCACCAATTACCTGTACAACAAATAAAAAAAAATCCCATTGCAATAGTATCCTGTTTTTGGTGTTTTTTTCAGAAGGTTGGAGCCAATTAATTTTTTTTTAGTTCATTTTTTTTTATGGGAAAAGTTGATTTGAGATACGAGTCAATCGACATAGGAGCTCAGTCCCCGAACGCATTAAGCTCGAATCTCAAGGTACTACTGTATTGTTGTTTAATCAGACACCTTTGGAAGTGGTGGTTTTGCTGAATGTCACATATGAGTATGTAAAGAATGCAATTAATGTTGGTTTACTGAAGAACACTAAAATCTTACCA
This sequence comes from Stigmatopora argus, assembly GCF_051989625.1. Taxonomy (NCBI): domain Eukaryota; kingdom Metazoa; phylum Chordata; class Actinopteri; order Syngnathiformes; family Syngnathidae; genus Stigmatopora; species Stigmatopora argus. The sequence continues at coordinate 10,482,391 of NC_135407.1, read as the reverse complement.
CCATTTTTGGACTTACCTTGAGCACGAGTGGATATTTTTAGATTATCTGTACAGGCTTCAGCAAGTAGGAGGTGATCGTTTTTGGCAATTGGTGTTTTTGCTGAATTTACTGTTTAACACAGAGAGAGAAAGGACTAAGATCATGAAAATTTGTGTCCTGGAGTCAAGTTTTGATCAGTTTGATATTTAACTTACATCAAAATAGTTCCAAGAATGCACCATGATGAGCTTAGAGGATCGTGGATGGTTCTTGCAATAATCCACATAGAACTGAAACTTCACAGCCTGCAAACAAGATAAATTGTTAGGGAATCGTTATGGGTCAATTTTCAGCAGGATAGTAGTTATAGATAAAGCAATAAATACCCATGTGACAAAGCAGCGTCCAAACTCCTCAGGCATGTGTTCATATTTCTCCAGTTCTTTGAGAAAGGTGCTGAAAAAGAGATGGTTAATAAATACATTTGAAAAAGTGAATGGCATATACAGACGCTCCCCTACTTACGAACATTCGAGTTACAAACAACGGTACATACGAACATGTCTGCGCATAAGGCATATGTCGAAAAATGTTCGGAAAGAGATGCTGCAAGTTAGATTTTGTATTGCGCGCCTTTTTCCGAGTAGTGCTTCTTTCCGCCGCTAATATCGACGCTTGGCGCTGTGAGAGGGAGGAGGCTCAGCAACGTGTCGAGGAGGAGGAAGAAGAAACGCCTGACCCCATGAAGAAATTCGAGACGGAACTCTTGGCTGAGGGGTTTTCGCTCATAGATAAAGCCATCGCACTCTTCGAGCAGCAAGACCCAAATATTGAACGTTACACAGAAGTTGCAAATCAATTGAATGATGCCATACAGTGCTACCTCATCATTTATGATGAAAAAAAAAAGAAGAAAACTGTGCAATCGGCGTTAGATCGCTTCTTTCGGCCAGTTTCTAGTAAATCCTCCAAGGAAGATACTCATCAACCCTCATCTTCTTCTCCTCGACCCTCAACTTCTTCCTACATTGAAGTTACGGAGGAGGAAGTAAGTTTTGAAGCCCATTCCAGCAACGACGAAGACCCTCTCATGATATAAAATCCTCCTCCTCCTCCTCCATCATCTCCTTAAGCATCGAGTACATCTTCCAAAAGTAAGTTAAACTTCATTTTATTTATCTTATTACGTACATGTACATACTGTGTGTTACTTATACAAGCCTTAAACAACTTTATAAACCTTCAATATACTTATATAGGACTTAAACATAAATTATAATACAAAATATAGCACTGAGCAACTTACAAACAAATTCACCTTACGAACATTCGCTCGGAACGTAACTCGTTCGTAAGTAGGGGAGCCTCTGTATCAACATCAAAGATTTGAGTCTCATTTAATTAAATAAGAACATACATATTAAAAAAAATCTTGCCTTAGGTAAGGCAATGTTTTAAGAATTCACCAAGAGCCTCATTTATTAAGATTTGTCAACTCTTAATATATAAACACACCAAACTTTGACATAAGAGGCTTTAGGTTTCATTTTTAGTGAAAAGTCACATTGTTTACTTGTGGTGGAATTTATATAGGTCCAGCAGGTTCACAAAGATGACGTGTTGCCTTTTGCTGATTCCTGGAGGGATCCTATTGGTTGGTCTGCATCGCCCATTTGAAAATCTGCCAACGCCACACAAATCACTTGGTTAGAGATTGTCTAAAATAAAATGGAAAAAGAAAATAAACTTAAGTCAATGCGCTACACCAGGCCTTGCACGGGTCTGCTCGAATCATCTCTGCCACAATGAACATGATAAAAATTAAAAAAGGCATGAATGTGCTAGCGACTGATAAAGCAAAGTAGGCATGGGTGAGGACATTTACAATTAAAAATAAGGGATATTATTGGCATTTACATCTTCCATTCAGAAACAAATAACAAAACCTCTATAAATAATAAAAAAAATCCTACTTTTTAAATGATACTACATAATTCACAAATGGATAATGAGCCACATACCTTTTTTGGAAGCAGATTTTTTTCTGTGTTTATCTTGTGTCGAGAATGACATCCATTCACTGCGGTCAAGCCAGCGGACATTCATTTTTTCGTGGTCAAATGAGCGGACGCTCAAAATAGCCCGGCCGCTGAATCCAAGCATTACGGTAATTCCATTCAAAACAGAAGTGTTGAAACAGCGGCTGACTTCCGTGTGCATGTAGTGCTTTAAAAAAAACTCAACAGTAAAAAAACTGCACCATATAGATCCAGCATTTTCATTATTTAAAAATGAAATAAAATGTCACGGGTCAATCCTAGCAGACCTCCATGACTAATCACATACATAAAATAATGGAATTTCACGGATTAAATGAGAAAATTGGAATTGAAATTGCTACATGTGTACTTTGTTCAAATTTGCTGTTCCCATTTTTGTGGGACTGTAAATAAAGATTTTTTTTTCAGTTTCCAGGCAACATGGGTCAATCTTGGTAGCAAACGTCCCTGAAGACTCAAACAAAATTATGCAATTTCACGAATTAAATTTAGAGAAAATTTAAATTAAAATTGCTACATGCGTACGTTGTTCAAGGTAGCAGCACTCATTTTTGAGTTACTTTAAATGAAGAATTTTTCAGTTTCCAACCAAGGTGGATCAGTCCTAGTAGTACACCTCCCTGACCACTTTCAACCTCAAAATTATGCAGTTTAACATATTAAATTTTGAGAAAATTGGAATAAAAAAATGCTACATGCGTACTTTTTGTTCAAGGTTGCAGGTCAATGTAAATTATGATTTTTTCATAGTTTGCAGGCAAGGTGGGTCAATCCCAGAAGTGAACCTCGGTGACTACTCACATTCTCAGAATCATTGCAATTTCACAGATAAAATTTGAATTAAAATTCCCACAAGCATACTTTGTTCAAGGTTGCACTTTTACCATTTTTGTGGTACAGTGGTACCTCGACATACGAGCAATTTGAGATAAGAGTAAAATTTCGAGCAAATATTTACCTTGAGATACGAGAAAGCCAGGTGGCCAAGACATGAGAGGCTGTTTATGATTTTAGCGCACTGTCTTTTTTGCTGCATCTCTTGTGTATACTGATATCTACGAGCACTGGGCGGAGCGTTGCATTTTAACGTGATTTTCCCCCGTTAGTCAATGCATCATAACAAGTGAACAAAAATGGATCCAAAGCAAACAGGTGAAATTAAGAGTTGTGCAAAGAAAAGGCGAACGAGGTCTATCAATATTAGCGCGAAATAATTGAAAAATATGAGTGGTGTACGTATCAGGGAGTTTGCAATACGAGCTCGGCAATACAAGAGGAATACTTCAACAATATGCACCATCCTGAAGCAGAAGGACGCGATTAAGGACAAGAAGTGCCAGGCCCCAGACTAGACCTGTGGCTGGTTGCGCCCGTCACCCAATCACAGGTCCAGCCCCTAATGACTCGAGTGCTACCAGGTGTGAGTCATTACCCTACAAGGAGTATTTAAGCCCACCAGGAACATGACCATGCTGCTGGTTCGTCAAACAGAATACTGTGAGGTACCGTCCCGCGTTTTACCTACCTGCCTTATTGATACTCCACCTGTTGTTTACACCCAGGATTCCGACCACGCTCTGCCCCCTATGACCACAGATCAGGGACCAAGGACAACGACCACGGATCACGGACCAAGGACCACGACTACGGTTCACGGACCAAGGACAACGACCACGCCGACCTTCCCGCTATGGCTTACGACCCGCCTGCGTCGTACCCTCGTGCTCGCCCGCCTCGCAGACGATCGAAATAAAGATTTGAACGAACCAGACTCGTACCCTCGCCTGCTTTGGGGTCCTCCCCCCACGATCGGAACAACACGATCCAGCCAGAATGGACCCCGCGGGCGCAGACCAAGCCCCCACCGACCCACCTTCGCAGGTCGTGGACCAGCACACTCAAGCTATAATCTACCTCTTGACCGAGATGTCGAGCATGGCTCAGACCCTAGATGCCATACGGGCACAACTAACGCCCTTGCCTCACTCACCATGTGCACAGCCAACCCCAGCCGCTCCCCAGGTAACACCCATATCACCGCACCGCGAACCTAATGCCCCCCACCCGCCTCCTACGGTGGAAATCTCGGCGCATGCCGGCAGTTCTTGGTTCAATGCCGGTTGGTGTTTGAACAAAAAAGCCTCACCTACACCTCTGACCGAGCCAAGATCGCTTACCTGATCGGCTGCCTTCGTGATGAAGCCCTGGCCTGGGCGAGCGCCGAATGGGAGCAGGGCTCCCACATTTGTACCTCCTACGACGTATTTACCGCAGAGATTGCCTAGGGTCTTCGACCACCCGGTGGGCGGCCGGGAGGCAGCCGGGCGCTTAAGAGCTCTCAGACAAGGCGTCCGGAGCGTCGCAAGATATTCTGTGGAGTTCCGCATCTTAGCTGCCGTTAGCGGCTTTAATGACTGCGCCCTCCAGGACGCATTTCTGGGGGGGGGCTGAATGTGGAGATGCGGGAGGAGCTGGCGATCCGAGACGAGCCAGCGTCCCTCGACGCGCTCGTGGAATTGGGCATCCGGATCGACAGCCAACTACAGAGACAACAAGGGCAGTGGCGAGGTGACTCGCAGGTAACCATGATTGGACTTCGGCGCCTGCTTCCAGGTTCCCCCGCAGCGGTTGCGCCTCCCCCTCCTGTGGTGACGTCAGAACCTATGCAAATAGGTCGCGCTGGAGTGTCTGAGGAGGAACGCTCACGACGCAGCCGGCTTTTCCTATGCTTCTATTGCGGCAAGGGGGGCCATCTCTCGCTATCATGCCCTGCCCGCCCGGTAAAAGCAAAGGCTCACCAGTAGGAAGGCAGGTCATGGTGAGCCTGGCCATTGAGGAATCCTCCCGTCGATTTGTATTACCAGCATCTCTTTCCTGGGGGGGGAAGAGATCACAACACCACTGCTTTGATCGACTGCGGTGCGGACGAGTTTCATCGACCGCTCCGTAGCCGCCAAGCTGGGCATCGGGACTCGGGCTATAGAGAGACCCCTAAATATAACGGCACTGGATGGGCGTACCCTAGGCAGAGTGGAGCGACGGACGGACCCTGTACTACTCCGCCTATCCGGTAACCACCAGGAGATGGCGTGCTTCTACATCTTGGACTGCCCGGAGGAGACTATTGTTCTGGGCCTACCATGGTTAATATGGCACAATCCGGTGATCGACTGGGGGGGACCCAACGTGGTAGCCTGGAGCCCGGCATGCCACACCAAGTGCCTCCAGGCAACCCACTTACCCCCAGTGTCACCGCCGAGGAAGGACCCCCCTGACCTTTCAACAGTGCCCGAGTGCTATCGGGCCCTTTCACGGGTGTTTAGCGAAGACCAGGCCTCAGCACTCCCCCCGCATCGCCCTTATGACTGTGCCATTGACTTATTGCCCGGTGCTTCTCTTCCTAGGCGCCGGATCTACAACATTTCCAGGCCGGAGCGGGAGGCGCTGGATGACTACAGCTCCCAGGCACTGGCATCTGGACAGATTCGCCCTTCCTCTTCCCCCGTCGATGCGGGGGGGGTTTTGTCGACAAGAAGGACGGCTCACTGTGCCCGTGTCGACTACCTAGCCCTGAATGAGATCACGGTCAGGAACGGGTACCCGTTGCCACTCATCGACTCGGCTTTTACCCCGCTACACGGCTCTTGCATTTTTACAAAGTTAGACCTCCGTAATGCTTAACATCTGGTCCGGATTCAGGAGGGGGACGAATGGAAGACGGCCTTCTCCACCCCCCAGGGACATTTTGAATACCTGGTATTGCCTTTTGGGCTCTGCAATGCCCCAGGAGTGTTCCAGTCCCTGATCAATGACGTCCTCCGGGACATGCTCAACCGATTTGTATTTGTTCATCTGGATGACATCTTGATTTTTTCCACACAGCCTTGAGGAGCATGTGCGCCAGGTGTTGCAACGTCTCCTAGAGAACCGCCTATTCGCCAAGGCTGAGAAGTGTTAATTTCACGTCTCGGAGACCACCTTTCGAGAGAGCGAGCAAGAGATTTCTTGCAGGCCATAGCTTGAACATGCGAGATTTTCTTGGTTTGACATCAGTAAAGCTGAATTTAGGAAGCAAATAGTAAGTACAACATACATATACATATATATATAGATACATAAACATATACATATATATATATATATATATACACACACACATATATATTAAAAAATGGCTGTTTTTATTAAAAATTATATTTTCTTACAGGCCATAGAGTTCACTGTCACCAAACGTGGTGGGAGATAGTTGCTCCACGATGGGTATGCTTATATAGTTGAAAATAAAAAAAGACAAAAAAAACAGAGGCATTACCTTTTGGAGATGTGAAGAAAGAGGAAGATGTGTAGGGGGACTTCGGATAGTGAATGATGTTCTATCAGGTGTTCCAAGGCAACATTCTCACCAACCAAACACCAGCAGGGGTCAGGTTCTCAAGACAGTACAGAAGATTAAGGATCGAGCCTCCACTACTGAAGAGATTACGAGTAGTATAATTCAGACTTGCACATCTAATTTTCCCTTAGTGTCAAGTGGCTCTCTTCCCAAAAATGAAAGTCTTGACAGGATGATGAGAAGGCAAAGGGCATTAACAAATGGCAACGAAATAACAGACGAATTATGGGTTACGTTAAGAGGGGAGAGATTTGTTTTATTCGAAGAGGTAGATTTTGTTTTGATGGCAACTGACACCAATCTCGACCTATTGGCAAAAAGTACGCACTGGTTTTGTGACGGTACGTTCAATAGTGCACCTGCCAACCATCAACTGTACACCATCTATGCCAGGGGTCACCAAACTACGGCCCGCGGGCACATTTGGACCGGCCCTCTGAACAATACCAGAGACGCTATCGGATTTTTTTCCTATTTGGCCTTGAAGACTGGGAAGTTTTACTCTTGTGTTTGGTTAATTGCACCCCTGTTGAGCCCAAAAATCATCCCAGTGAAGCGGGCCTTCGCATTGCTCCTTTGGTGACACGCGCGGGGAGAGTGTTTGCCTTTGATGCATGCGGGCACTTCCACCGTTGCATGCGTGAGCAGAGTGTTAACGAGACATCTGGACGATCGCAGGTGAGGGCGGAGCCCTGGTACCATCGCTATTGCGATGCTATTCAAGCATATAAAAACTGTGCAACCTGAACCTGTTTGAGAACGGAATAATGGCGAAAAGGTTAGTTAAGAGAAAAATTGATTCAGAATGCAGGGTATTTAACCTGCAGTGGACAAACGATTATTTTTTTGTTCAATGCAAAGAAAAGGCTGTTTGTCTCATCTGTCAAGAGACGGTGGCAGTATTCAAAGAATACAATCTTCGCCGGCACTACGAATCCCGTCACAAAGACAAGTACGATAGCGTGCAAGGCCAAATACGAGCAGACAAACTCAAAGCTAAATGTTGGACTATTATCTCAGACTACATTTCTACGCCAAGCTCAGCTGAACCAGGCATCCGTTCGGGCCAGCTTTCGGGTTGCTAAACTGATAGCAAGCAACGGTAAGCCTTTCACTGACGGAGTTTTTTAAGAAATGTATGGATGTTGTCGTGGAGGAAGCGTGTCCCGAGAAGAAAGATGCATTTAATGCCGCAAGTCTGTCGGCGAGTACAATCACCAGACGCGTTGAAGAAATCGGGAATAATGTATATGCCCAGCTGCAGCAGAAGACAAAAGAATTTGACTTTTTTTCATTAGCACTGGATGAAAGCACGGACGTGCAAGACACAGCGCAACTGCTCATTTTTATTCGTGGAGTTAGCGCAAACTTTGAGATATGTGAGGATCTGGCAGCCCTCCAAAGTCTCAAAGGGACCACAACGGGAGAGGATATTTTTGACAAAGTGTGCCAAACCATGGAGAAGTTGGACCTGGACTGGTCAAAGCTGGTTAGCATCACGACTGACGGGGCTCCTAGCATGGTGGGCGAAACTCGTGGTTTAATAGGACGTATGAACCGTGAGTTGGAAAAAAGGGGTCTCACCGCCCCGCTACGAGTCCACTGCCTAATTCACCAGCAAGCACTGTGCTGCAAAGTGTTGACGTGGGATTCTGTAATGAAGGTTGTGGTGTCGTGCATAAACTTCATCAGGGCAAAGGGACTTAAACACAGGCAGTTCCAAGAATTCCTGTCTGAACTGGAGTCTACGCACGGAGATGTGCTGTACTACAGAGAGGTCCGATGGCTGAGCCGGGGCAGAGTTTTGAGGCGTTTTTACGAGCTTCTACCCGAAATTAACGCATTTCTTCATTTAAAAGACAAAACGGTCCCAGAGCTGATCAACCCAGAATGGAAATGGCACCTCGCATTTTTAACAGACGTGACAGAAATACTTAACCGCCTTAACTTGCAGCTACAAGGCGAAGGGAAACTCATTTGCGACATGTATTCACACATAAAAGCATTTGAGGTGAAATTAGCGCTGCTTTTGGAACAAGTGAAAAAGCGCAACTTTGTCCATCTTCCTGCTACCCAAAACCTGTCGACAGAGAACCCAGCGGTCCCGTTCCCAGCTGAAAAGTGCGTGGAAGCACTGGAAATGCTGAAGGCGGAGTTCGGTGTGCGATTCACTGAACTACATGTTCATGCAAAAGAAATCCATCTTTTTCAGAACCCCTTTGTTGCCGACATTGATGAAGCCCAGCCTTCATATCAGTTTGAGTTGGCTGAGTTACAGAACTGTGATGTTCTGAAAGACGCATTCAAGCTCAACAGTCTCATTGACTTCTATGCCTCCCTCCCAAACGACACATATCCAAACATCAAAAAACATGCAATGAAAATGTCCTCAGTTTTTGGCAGCACGTATATCTGCGAGAAAACCTTTTCTCGCATGAAACTGCTGAAAACTCCGATGAGATCAAGATTGACAGATGAACATTTGCATCAGTGCTTGAGACTGGCTGTAACTAGAATGGAACCTGATATTCAACTTCTCACCAGCCAGATGCAGGCCCACAGTTCACACTGATGAACAGACATAGGTAAGCTCACTTTTCTGACTTGAATGAGTCATTCTGAGCATAAACAAATATAATCATAATAAAATCTACTGGGATAAAATCCATCTTTACAACCATACTGGTAGTGAAATGTATTGTGCTGTGTAGGTGCGGTTTCACTTAGTTCAGTTTCTCAACCTGCTTCCTTTGTGGTTTTCACAGGGAAGTTGCTGAGAGAGCTGCAAACAGCGGTGTCTACAAGCCTATTGGAACAAAAGGATTATAAGGAAGAAACACAAGAACTTTAGGAGACTGCTCATATGTGTCAGAGAGATTCTGCTCTGACAACTGAGCTGAACTTTTATCTGTTAAGATTGTGCATGGCACAACAGAAAGTTAATGTTCCATGGCTTTTTTTCTATGAAGAACCCAGAGAGAGTTATTTAGTTATTATTTATTTCATTAATAGTGTTATTATTTGTTTTCTGACTTTTTTCTGTAAAGAACCTGGAAAGGGTCATTTGGTTATGTGTGGCTTTCTGGAAAACAATAAAAAAAAATTAAGCTCCCCTACGATCGTCACACTTTCTGTTACAAACTGACACCGGCCCCCCATCAGAGAAGGGAAAAGTTATGTGGCCCTCACAGGAAAAAGTTTGGGGACCCCTGGTCTAACCAGTCCCACAAAAATGTGGCCTGCAGCATTGACAAGGAGCACATGTACAATTTTAATTCCAATTTTCTCCAAATAAAATCTATGAAAATGCATAATTTTGAATTTCTGAGTAGTCATTGAAGTTTAGTACTAGCATTGCCCAAGTTTCTTGGAAACTCTGAAAAAAAATTACAGTATCAGAAAAATTGGACTTGGAAGTTGGAACCTTGACAAAGTGCACATGTAGTAACTATAATTTGAATTTTCTCTAAATTAAGCCATCTTGCCTGGAAATTATGAAAACAAATCTTGATTTATATGACCACAAAAATTGGACCTGCAACCTTGAACACAGTACGCATGTAGCAACTTTAATTCCAAATTTCTCTAAATTTAACCTGTCAAATTGCACAATTTTCAGTAAGTGAGTAGTCAGGGAAGTGTACTAGTAGGATTGACCGACCTTGACTAGAAATTATTTTTTTAAAAAGACATCTTTATTTACAGTGTCACAAAGATGTTGCTCTGCCGTTTTGGGGGATTCACATAATATTGTACACGTGGAGTTACGTGTGTATTTTTAAATCATGGAAGTTTATTCCATTTTTAAATTATTAAAATGCAGGAGTTATATGGTGCTCTTTTTTGACTGTGCTACGAGCACACGAAGGGGGTGGAGTTGTTTGAGCGTCCGCTTATTTGCGCTCAAACGCTTAATTCCGCTAGCTTGACCGCATTCAAATTTCGGTATGGCAAGAGAGCCTTCTGATTCGGCAGGGTGCTCTATGATGTCCTCTACAGAAAATAAAGTAAAACATCATGAATAAGTATATCAATTTCAGTTGCATCTACTGACAGACTAAACAACAAGATCGCAGAATGTTCCTATTTTTATCCTCCAGGGGTCAATTAACAATTAAGAACAGGGATTGGAAACCTTTTTGACAGAGAGAGCCATAAACAATTCATATTCTTTAATGTTATTTCTTAAGAGCCATTCTCAGAATTAGAAAGTAAAAATACATAATGGTTGGATTTTTTTGTGGTCATTTCACCACTTTTAAAGAACAAAGTGGTTTCCATATTTTACCTCTCAGGTTAGTGGACAGTCACATATGGCTCCCGAGTCATAGGTTCCCTACCCCTGATTTAGAAGGACTCAAAGTATAATCTGCATTGTCAGAATTTTTTTTTTTAAGCCCACAATTAAACGATAGCAAAAGCTTTTTGTTAGCTTTTGGTACATTCAATTGGACATTTCTAAGTCAGTTTCTTATCACGAGCATTTACAAACAGCAACAGGTGAACTTGCTTCAATCACTCGTTGGCTAAACTAAACAGCGTTTGATATTGTTAGAAAATAATGCAATAATGTAATTCAACTTACCTACTATTCGTTCAATCTTTGCAAACATTTTAGAAGCGAAGTGTGCCACGTGTAAAAAGTCTTGTCCAGCTCGTTTCTGCTTGTTCATTAGTCGACTCAGTAGGTCAAGGAGCGCTCTTTTATGACGTCATGCTCTTTCCTCTTTAGTTCAAGTTTAGTGCCAAACAGTGATTTTGCTAACTGTGAAGATGCAGTTTAAAAAACACGATTCCAATTCATTCTTAAAATTATACTCAAAAGGAGCAGGAGAGAAAAACAACGTTTTTCCATCACAATAAATTACTCACGCTTCTTAAATGTGAAGTCACAACCTGCTTCAACGTTGTGTTTCCTGCGTTTAGATTGATGGAACTTTGAATTGGTTGAGAAAATAAAAGAGCAATTATCTTAAAACAATATTTTATTGCGCAACAAAACAAAGCGCATTTTCTGTCAAAGCAACAAAGCGTCGTGTTACTCTCACTGTATTTTCTAGAATTTGAAATGACAGTGGATCATTGATGAACAAGAAAAATATATGTAGTATCCTATGTACTGTGTATTTTAATGCAGTATAATCAAATAATAAAGCAAAAAATCAATTGTGTTGTTGATGTCCGTCCTCCTTGCGAGTAAAAATCCAAAAGGGTGTCTTTCCTTTATCTCTCTTCACACTTTAATGAATGTCGAACAGCAGTTTGGAGAAGTTTTATTAATTGCATCAAAGAAAAAAGAAATTCTGGCATCAAAATAATTCTTCCTACCACTTCCTGTCCACACACCCATTTTTGGTACATAATTAACAATTATGTACATAATAATTGAACAGATACAATATTTGCCAACCTCATAAATAACCTGGAAGCCACCTTTAGTTGTAGAGGTTCACTTGCCTGACTTCAGTGCAGGCAGGCGCGGGTTAGACTCCCCCTAGTGGCGGTTTGATTGAAAGTGCGGATGGTACTTTGTCTCTTTGTGTACCCTATAACTGACTATACTGAACTAACTAACTGAAAACTATGAAACAATCTTAATTTACATTGACCTGCAACTTTGAACAAAAAGTATGCATGTAGCATTTTTTTATTCCAATTTTCTAAAAATTTAATATGTCTAACTGCATAATTTTGAGGTTGAAAGTAGTCAGGGAGGTGTACTACTAGGACTGATCCACCTTGGTTGGAAACTGAAAAATTCTTCATTTAAAGTAACTAAAAAATGAGTCCTACAAACTTGAACAACGTACGCATGTAGCAATTTTAATGTCATTCTGTAAATTTAATTCGTGAAATTGCATAATTTTGTTTGTGAGTCGTCAGGGACGTTTGCTACTAAGATTGACCCACGTTGCCTGGAAACTGAAAAAAAATCTTTATTTACAGTCCCACAAAAATGGGACCAGCAACTTTGAACAGAGTACACATGTAATAATAATAATAATAATAATAATCGGACATAGGCCATGTCGTCATTACCACAACACAAAAAAGCCTACTTGTCATCACACGCAGAAACTGCGTGTGACGAAATTGATGGTGCTTCTCCATAAGCTACGTTTAATCGGCAAAAGACCTAAATAAGTGTAAGTTACGGACTTGTAATTTGTCATTCCGCTGTTGTGGATACAGGTCGCTTACCTCTCGATTACCGCACACTGTCTGCCACTTACCTTCCTTCAAGTCAGCTAGTAGGAGGCAGATCACCAACCAAACATCTATTCATATGCCGCAGAAGGGAATGTGTGTATGTTAGCGCGAGTTTAGATGTCTGATGGATGTGGGGAAAAAACTGTCCTTAAGCCTATTTGTCCGAGCTTTGTGGGACCTATAGCGTCTGCCAGAGGGCAGCAGCTGGAACAGATTGTGACCAGGGTGGTAAGGGTCCCCTATGATGTGCTTGGCTCTGCTGAGGTAACGCGGGCTGGCAATGTCTTCAAGTGAGGGCAGAGAGCAGCCGACAATCCTCTGGGCAGTGTTAATCACTTTCTGCATGGCCTTTTTGTCTGCCGCCGTGCTTCCAGCGTACCACACTGTGATGCCGTACGCCAGGATGCTCTCTACAGTGGTTCTATAGAAGGTTCTCAGAAGATTGGAGCCCAAGTTGTTCTTCCTGAGTACCCTGAGGAAATGGAGTCGTGTCTGAGCCTTCTTCACCACTGCCGTGGTGTTTGTAGACCATGAGAGCTTGTCCGTGACGTGGACCCCCAGGAATTTAAAGGACTGGACCCTGTCTACACATACTCCATTTATGAGGAGTGGGGCCAGATCTGTGCCGTGTTTGCGAAAGTCCAAGATTATTTCTTTAGTTTTCGTGGTGTTCAGTGTGAGATTGTTCACCGAGCACCACGAAGACAAATTGTTGACCTCATCTCTGTAAGCCGACTCATCCCCTCCTGAGATGAGTCCGACCACAGTGGTGTCGTCAGCGAATTTGATTATGGCGTTAGACTGGTGGGTGGGTGCACAGTCGTAGGTGTACAGGGAGTATAGAAGAGGACTCAGTACACAGCCTTGAGGGGAGCCAGTGCTTAGTGTAATGGAGGAAGAGAGGTGGGGACCAAGTCTAACAGTCTGTGGGCGGTTGGTCAAGAAGTCCTTTATCCAGCAGCAGATTGAAGAGGATAGTCCAAGGTGGGAGAGTTTGTCAGTCAGAATGTCCGGTTTTATGGTATTGAAGGCTGAGCTGTAGTCAATGAAGAGCATCCTCACGTAGTTCCCAGGGTGTTCCAGATGGCTCAGTGCTGTATGAAGAGCAATGGCAATAGCATCATCAGTGGACCTGTTTGCCCTATAAGATTCGTGAAATTGCATTATTTTATGTATGTGATTAGTCATGGAGGTCTACTAGGATTGACCCACCTTGCCTGGAAATTACAACAACAAAAAATTGATTTACAGTACTGCAAAAATGGGAACTGCAACCTTGAACAAACTACGCATACCCTTCGATGATGGGCAATATGGAAGATGAATGAATGAATAAATAACAAGAGTAAAACATTCTGTGAAGATAACAGACATTTAATTCTGTAAAAATATCAAACTATATACAAACGTCTGTAAGCAATCATATAAACTGTACAATAGGGGAAAGCGGATACAAAAATATTCAATTTAAAGGTGACTTTCTTTTGTTCCATACGCTCCAAATATATTTAAGAACATAGCAATAAGTTACAAGTCTACAATATGAAAAATACAAACATTAATTCAATTTAAAGGTGACTTTCTTTTTTTCCGAGTGTTCTTTGTTTGTTTGATTAACTTTCAGAATGCCTCTATTTCTTGATGCAAGCTTTAGGTCGGGTGTCATCACGTGGCAATCCCCAATCTTATTGGATGTGGGCTCATCGAGCTTTTCTGGGCCACTGAAGTTCACCGCTTTCACATGGACTCTCAAATGTTCTTCACCCCTTAAAACACAATAAGAAGAAATAAATTCTTTCATTTTCTGAATAGCTTATCCTCACAGAGGTCAAGGGGGGTGCTGGAGCAATCTCAGCTAAATATGGGCACCTGGCAGGGGATACCCTAAATTGCAGGGCACATGGAGACGGACAACCATTCACACTCACACTCATACTTTTGACCAAACTACTTTCTATCGTGGAACCAGTTGGGTCAATTACACTGCGCTAACATTTTAAGTCGAAAGAAAAAAAAACAGTAAGACAATAAGACAATGGCTCGTTTAAAAAAAAAAAAAAAACTTAAGTCGACTCAGTCATGACTCATAACACCACTTTCAGTGTGTAGACCTAAACCAAAAAGTGCCTGTATATTGTAGGAGTGTACTTCAATACCTCTGGTGCTTGCGGAACGTGTCTGTGCTGGATTTAGGAATATAAAGAAGCTTCTTCAGTCCCATCCACAGGAACTTGGTCTGTTCATGGATCAGCTTTCGGATGTGCTCGATCCATTCCAGTTTGGTCTTAATAGTGGGCGCCTATTGATTTGGAAGACAGGCAAAAGTTAATGTGGCGTTTTGGACCACTTTTGAGAACCATATAAGCATCATATACTATTCACTGGAATTTCAATTACTGTAAGAGTTACAATACTTCTTTTCTGTTTTACTTTCAAAGAGAGAGAGAAGAGCATCTAACCTTGAGAACAATGATGTTGTTCGATGTGCAACGCATCGAAAGTGCAAACTTGCGGGGGTTTCCCTCCACGTGCTCTATCACATTTAGTTCGGAGAGCTGAGGAGGCAATGAGATTATCATTTTCACAGATTTGGTTCACATATAAAAATGGTGTAAAGGATTACTCACATTAAGTTTTCTCTTGAAAATGTATTTGCACT
Source organism: Stigmatopora argus (assembly GCF_051989625.1). Classification (NCBI taxonomy): domain Eukaryota; kingdom Metazoa; phylum Chordata; class Actinopteri; order Syngnathiformes; family Syngnathidae; genus Stigmatopora; species Stigmatopora argus. The sequence continues at coordinate 10,467,089 of NC_135407.1, read as the reverse complement.
TTCCCTTGGTGTCCATGGCCACCTTGCAGAAAACCAAGGTCTTTTCCAAGAGAAAGAGGTGTCTTTTTCTGCCCATTCGGAAGGGTGACTTGGAGTCCCAAACTTTGAAGGACTCCCCCAGGAGCAGCTCCACTTTGATGCTCTCGTCAAACCCTGAAGAAGGGTAAAGTAGGCAATGTAAGAAAATGATACATCAATGAAAAGCAAATGTGTGGCCATCTTGCCAAGTGTTCATTTACCATCCACCAAGGAGAGATGCATGGCATCATTGATCATCATTTCTGTGTTTATCTTGAGTGTGTCGGGAATGACATCCATTTCGAATTTCGTTGTGGCAAGAAAGTCTTCTGATTCAACAGGATCTACGATGTCCTCTTTAGAAAATAAAGTAAAACATCATGAATAATACATACATACATACATTATTTACTTTATTTAAACATGATTTAATCCTCCAGGAGTCACAATAACTTAGAAGGACACAAAGTATGATATGCATTGTCAGAAAAAAATGTTTTAAAAAGCCCATATTGAAAAGATAGCAAAAACTTTTCATTTTCTCTTGGCACGTTCAATTGGACATTTCTAAGTCAGTTTTTCATCACTAGCATTTACTGACAACAACAACAACAACAACAGGTGAACTTGCCTCCATCACTCGTTGGATAAATTAAACTGCATTTATGTTTTTAGAAAATTTTGCAAGTGTAATTCAACTTACCTCTTATTCGTTCAATCATTGCAATAATTTGAGATGCTAACTGTTCCATGTTAGAAAAGTCTTGTCCAAGTTGTTTCTGCAGGTTCCGATGTGAGTACTACTGCATATGACGCATTTTCATTCGGTTGTTGTTCATATCTCGGGGTAGACATCAAAGACCAAAGAGCGTTCCTTTGACGTCATCCTCTTTGATCGCGAGTTCAAATTTAGCGCCAAACAGTGATATTATAATCAGCAAAATTGCTGTTAAAAACGATTACATTTTAATCTTAAAAATATCCCCAAAAATTGGCAAAAGAAAAAAACGACGTTTTTTTTCCATCACATTGAATTTTCCCACGCTTCTTGAACGTGACGTCACAAGCTGTTTCAACGTTGGGCTTCCTGAATTTAGATTAATGAAACGTTCAAATTCGTCCAGAAAATAAAGTAGCAGTTAACAACCTAATACTAATATTTTAGTGCGCAACAAAACAAAGCGCTGGGCCGCCCTGATGAATCTTTTATCCTGAAAAAAAAACGTGTTGAAAGATACACAAACTGCTGTTATAGTCTGTTGCTTTTCAGTTGAAATTCAAGTTGGAAAGATTTGAGCCTCACGCTAGCCTGCCAATGCTAGCCCTACTACAAATTCGACTACATCTAACATATTGTTGTTTATACAGGCCGAAATTTGTGTTGAAGTTGGTGGACTAAATATTTTGATAATACTGCATTAAAATACAAGGTACTGCATACATTTCTCTTGCTCATTAATGATTCACTGTCATTTCAAATTGTTTAAAATACAGTGAAAGTAACACTACTTTTGGTGTTACTGTTGATTCTTCAGCTCCGGACTGCTGAGGGACTGCAAATAAGCAAGGATGAGTACATTTTAACCTCCTTGTTTTGCATGGAGTTGTACACCTTTGTTAATGCTATCAGTTTTGCTGTTTGTGCATTGACTGAGGTGGTAATACTAGTTCTGCTTCTAAAATGTTAGTAGTGGTCAATGTATTGTATACTGTTCGAGTTTTGTCCATTCCTTTAATTCTTAGATAATCCATCTACATAAAGAATTTTACTCATGGGGTTAATAAATGTTGGGGTTATTCTGGATAATATTATAGATGTATGCATTTTAATTACTTTTGTATAAGAGTGTCTTTAATTTGAGACTGGGGCAAACTCGAGGTCACCCTGCTGGCTCCAGCTTGTTGACGTAACACCTCACCCTCCAAGGACTGTTTACTGGGAGATACACCTCACAACCCAGACACCCAGATGCAAGTTCGCAATGAAGATCTGCGAAGGACTCATAAATTGCTTTGACTGGGACACCGGCAGTTTACCTTATAAAGAAATTATTATGCTTATACTGCAAATTCTTACGCAGGTGTTTTGGTTTCGATCTAATATGAGCAGTTGTTTTTTTACCTTAATGGCGTTATTCGGTTAGCTTATGCAATTGTTTTGAATCAGATTACCGTATTTTTACGACTATTAGGCGCACATAAAAGTCTGAAATTTTCTCCAAAATAGACAGGGCGCCTTATAATCTAGTGTGCTTTATAGATGGACCAATACTAAAATTGTTATCACGATAAAATAAAATAAATCCGTTGATAGGACAACTATGGCAAGCAGCCCCCGACTCTACTATTTTCCCGTAGATAAAGTACTGCACAGTGACTGCTAGGATTTGTAGTTTTTTTGTCAATACACCCAATGGATTGTGCCCTGCCGATCGGCATCAACACTAGCTAGCTACTATTTGTGAACGAATTGTGGCCTGGCGATCGCCATCAATACAGCTGCGAAGCATGGAAGACAGCCTTGGAATACTAGTTACGCTAGCTACTATTTGTGAACGAATTGTGGCCTGGCGATCGCCATCAACACAGCTGCGAAGCATGGAAGACAGCCTTGGAATAGTTACGCTAGCTACTAGCTAGCTACCATTTGGGAATGAATTGTGGCCGCCTGGACGAACGTATTAAACTCAGCATTTTCGATGGACAAATGTTCAATTCGGACACAGATAATGAGGACTTTGAGGGATTTGTGGGTGATGATGACGTGAGTGAGTTGTAAAATGTCTAAATAAAGTACAACCGAATTCAGTTTTGCTTCCGGTGCCTTTTTAAAACATGTTTTTAGCGTGTGGGTGTAGCGTACAAGAACTATATTTCCCAGCAGTCACTGCGCACCGGAAATAGCGTCTGTGGCTGCTTTTGTAGACAGCGCTATTACGGTTCGATAATCATCCATAAATAATATATATATGCCATGCCTGGCTTCACGAAAAGTGGCAGGCAGCGCCGGGCTTCTTGCGCTACGATTTGTGAATGGATTGATGGAAATGACGGTGACTCTGAGAACGAAGAGAGGGGACCCGGCTTTTTGGAAGGCTTGTTTGGGCAATTTTTTAATTCGGACACAGAAAATGAGGACTTTGAGGGATTTGTGGGTGATGATGATGTGAGTGAGTTGTAAAATGTCTAAATAAAGTACAACCGAACTCAGTTTTGCTTCCGTTGCCTTTTTAAAACATGTTTTTAGCGTGTGGGTGTAGCGTGCAAGAACTATATTTCCCAGCAGTCACTGCGCACTGGAACCCAGAAATAGGCTGCTTCCGGTAGCCAGCGCTATTGCATTTTGATGTTCATCCATATATAATATATAATATATATGCGTCTAATGAAACGGTGTGTGCTTTGTGTGTCTAAAATACAGAAATAGCACTCGTTGCTGACACTGCGGCTTAAAATACGATGCGCCGAATAGTCGTGAAAATACGGTACATTAAATGTTTTGAGTATGTCGCGACTAAATGGAGAGAAGAGTATGCCGCTCTTCAGAATCCTCTTGAACAAAGGCGAGTTATGCGTGATTCTCCTTGCAAAATGTAACCAGTGTATGTTTAAAGATGTCTTCCATGTTAATTAAATTGTATTAAAAATTAATCCATCAATAAATAACCCGGAAGCCACCTTTAGTTGTAGAGGTTCACTTGCCTGACTTCAGTGCAGGCAGGCGTGGGTTAGATTCCCCCTAGTGGTGGTTTGATTGAAAGTGCGGATGGTACTTTGTCTCTTTGTGTACCCTATACCTGACTGGCAACAGTCCTTAGGTGTAGTCTGCCTTTCGCACCCCCGCAACCCTTTCGAGGATGGGCAGTATGGAAGATGAATGAATGAATGAATAAATAGCAAGCGCAAAACATTCTGTGAAGATAACAGACGTTTAATTCTGTAAAAATATCAAACTATATACAAACGTCTGTAAGCAATCATATGAACTGTACAATAGGGGGAAGGGAATACAAAAATATTCAATTTAAAGGTAACTTTCTTTTCTTCCATACGCTCCAAATATATTTAAGAACATATGACTGTTCACAAGCAATAAGTTACATGTCTAAAATATTTAAAATACAAACATTTAATTAATTCAATTTAAAGGTGACTCTTTTTTTCCAAGTGTTCTTTCTTTGGTTGATTAACTTTGAGAATGCCTCTGTTTCTTGATGCAAGCTTTAGGTCGGGTGTCATCATGTGGCAATCCCCAATCTTATTGGATGCGGGCTCGTCAAGCTTTTCAGGGCCACTGAAGAAAAAAAATTGGCACATAGGTTGGAAGGCAGGAATTATAACAAGTCATTACACATGTTTTCAAAGAACTGTTTACTTTTGACCAAACGACTGTCTATTGTGGAACCCATTGGGTCAAGTACACTGCGCTAACATTTTGAGTCGAAAGAACAGTAAGACAATAGCTCGTTTAAAAAAAAAAAAAACTAAAGTCGACTCAGTCATGACTCATAACACCACTTTCAGTGTGTAGACCTAAACCAAAAAGTGCGTGTATATTATAGGAGTGTACTTAAATACCTCTGGTGCTTGCAGAGCTTGGCTGTGCTGAATTTAGGAATATAAAGAGGCTTCTTCAGTCCCGCCCCCAGGAAGTTGGTGTGTTCATAGATCAGTTTTCGGATGTGCTCGATCCATTCCAGTTTGGTCTTAATAGTGGGCGCCTATTGATTTGGAAGACAGGCAAAAGTTAACGTGGCCTTTTGGACCACTTTTGAGAACCACATAAGCATCCTATATTCGCTGGAATTTCAATTACTGTAAGAGTTACAATATTTGTTTTATGTTTTACTTTCAAAGAGAGAGAGAAGAGCATCTAACCTTGAGAACAATGATGTTGTTCGATGTGGAACGCATTGAAAGTGCAAACTTGCGTGGGTTTCCCTGCACGTGCTCTATCACATTTAGTTCGGAGAGCTGAGGAGGCAATGAGTTTATCATTTTCACAGATTTTGTTCACATATAAAAATGGTGTAAAGGATTACTCACATTAAGTTTTCTCTTGAAAATGTATTTGTACTTTCCCTTGGTGTCGTTGGCCACCTTGCAAAAAACCAAGGTCTTCTCCAAGAGAAAGAGGTGTCTTTTTCTGCCCATTCGGAAGGGTGACTTGGAGTCCCAAACTTTGAAGGACTCCTCCAGGAGCAGCTCCTCTTTTATGCTCTCGTCAAACCCTGAAGAAGGGTAAAGTAGGCAATTTAAGAAAATGATACATCAATGAAAAGCAAATATGTGGCCATTTTGCCAAGTGTTCATTTACCATCCACCAAGGAGAGATGCATGGCATCATTGATTGTCTTGGAAATGCTAAGCATCACCTCCACGGCTTCCTGGAGCTCGCTATTCCTCTCACAACTTTCCAGGAGGTTCTAAATAAATGGAAAGAGCATTAAGACATTGCTTCCACAGAATCTCAGTTTGGCAATTTCCTGTATGCATGTGTAACTGAAGTCTAAATGTCGTTCAAAATCTTGTTTTCATAATACGGTAAAGTCATTTTACTCATGAATGCAGTAATACCTTGACATAACAGTGCCCCGACATACGAGAAATTTGAGATACGAGTAAAATTTCGAGCAAATATTTACCTTGAGATAAGAGACAAACTTTGATATACGAGCATACAGCTGCTGCTTATAAGAACATCAACTCTCGATAGGTTCCTTTTAAAAACTGTGGCTGAAAGTCAGGGTGGAGGCGGGGCAAATAGAGCCAACCAGGGAGAAGAAAGGTATCAAAATTTACAACAAAATTAGAATTAAGTTTAGTGTAAGGTTAGATTAAATTTATTTTTGAGTGTCTGTATCGCAATCCAAGTTCATTTAAATTTGTTTTTGTTATGTTACGAGCGCGTTTCCGTGCAAAAAGTCTCTCTCTCTGTCCCTCCCTCTCTCTCCCCTCCGCAAAATCCATCTAATTTTAGTACTATTAAACATGATAACCACTAGTTATTTGTTACTCTGTTAATAGATGGCGATTTAGAAGAAATAAAAATGTTTTACCACTCCAATATCCTGTTTTTTGGTGTTTTTTTCAGAGGGTTGGAAACAATTAATTTGCTTTTAGTTCATTTCTATGGGAAACGTTGATTTGAGATACGAGTAAATCGACATACGAGCTCAGTCCCGGAATGCATTAATCTCGTATCTCGAGGTACCATTGAATTGTTGTTTAATCAGGAAGTGGTGGTTTTGCTGATTGTCACATATTATGAGTAGGTAAAGAATGCAAATAATGTTGGTTTATTGAATAATACTAAAATCTTACCACCATTTTTGGACCTACCTTAAGCAGGAGTGGATATTGCAAGATTCTCTGTACTGGCTTGACCAGGTAGGACATGATCGTGTTTGGCAATTTGTGTTTTTGCTGAATTTTCTGTTGAACACACACAGAAAGAGAGAAAAGACTGTAAGATCATGAAAATATGTGTCCTGAAGTCAAGTCAAGTTAACTTACATCAAAGTAGTTCCGAAAATGCTCCATGATGAGTTTAGAGGATCGTGGATTATTCTTGCAATAATCCACATACAAGTGAAACTTCCCAGCCTACAAACAAGATAAATTGTTAGGGAATCATTATGGGTCAATTGTCAGCATGATATTAGTTATGGATAAAGCAATAAATACCCATGTGACAAAGCAGTGTCCAACCTCTTCAGGCATGTCTTCATATTTCTCCAGTTCTTTGAGAAAGATGCTGTAAAAAAGATGGTTAATAAATACATTTTAAAAAGTAAATGGCGTACATTGTCAACATCAAAGATTTACATGTGTCTCATTTAATTAAATAAAAGCGTGCATCCTAATAGACTTTTGGTACTTTCCATCAGGTAAGGCAATGTTTTAAGAATTTACCAAGTCTATTTGTTAAGGTTGGTGTACTCTGGTTGAAAACCATAAACCCTCAAAACCTTGACATAAAAGGCTAGTTATGGTTGTAGTTTTCATTTTTTTGTGAAAAGTCACACTGTCTGTCTACTTACTTCTGGTGGAATTCATAGAGCTCCAGCAGGTTCCCAAAGATCACATGCTGCATTTTGCGGATTCCTGGAGGGCTCTTATTGGTCTGCATCTCCCATGTGAAAATCTGCCAATGACACACAAGAAATCACTTGGTTAGAGATTGTCTAAAATTAAAAGGATGGAAACAGAAAAGAAACTCACATCAATGCACTCGCCCAGGTCTCGCACGTATGTCTTCTCTGTTTGAATCAGCTCTGCCACAATAAACCTAAATAACAAAAAAATGAAGAAGGCATAAATGTGCATGAGTGAGGACATATAAAAATCTAAATACTAAGGTATATTCTAGGCCAGGGGTCGGAACCTTTTTGAAAGAGAGAGCCATAAACAGTTCCTATTTTCAAATGTTATTCCTTGAGAGCCATACTCACAATTTAAAAGTCAAAATACATGAAAATGTAATTCTTTAGTCATTTTACTACTTTTAAAGTACAAAATGTCTGAAGAAGTTGTTACGCTGTTGCTAATTAATGAATATCAATGAGTTCAATGAGTATCAAAGAGAGAATGGATTGCAGTAGACTAATGAAAAAATAAATCAATGCCAAAGTGCCGACGTGACCTTCCTATTGGTGCGTTCAGGACTCGGCTCTCTCACCACCGGTTTCCATATTTTAGCTCAAATGCACCCGTCAAAAGAGCCACATGTGGCTCCCGAGCCATAGGTTCCCTACCCCTGTCCTAGGCATAGACATAATCTTCTCTTCAGCAGCAAATAACAAAATCTCTTTACCAATAAAAAAAATCCTCCCTGTTAAATGATGCTACTAAATTCACAAATGAGCCACATACCTTTTTTTGGAAGCAGATTTTTTTTCTGTGTTTATCTTGAGTGTGTCGGGAATGACATCCATTTCGAATTTCGTTATGTCAAGAGAGTCTTCTGATTCAACAGGGTCTATGATGTCCTCTTTAGAAAATAAAGTAAAACATATCACGTTCAATTGGACATTTCTAAATCAGTTTTTCATCACTAGCATTAACTGACAACAACAACAGGTGAACTTGCCTCCATTACTCGTTGCATAAATGAAACTGCATTTTATGTTGTTAGAAATAATATAATTCAACTTACCTCCTATTCGTTCAATCATTGCAATAATTTGAGAAGCTAAGTGTTCCATGTTGGAAAAGTCTGGTCCAAGTAGTTTCTGCAGGTTCCAATGTGAGCACTACTGCATCTGATGGATTTTCATCCGGGGTTTCTGTTCATATCTCGAGGTTGACATCAAAGACCAAAGAGCGTTCCTTTGACGTCATCCTCTTTGATCGCGAGTTCAAATTTAGCGCCAAACAGTGATATTATAATCTACAAAATTGCAGTTAAAAACGATTACATGTTAATCTTAAAAATATCCCCAAAAATTGGCAACAGAGAAAAACGATGTTTTTTTCCATCACATTGAATTACTCACGCTTCTTGATCGTGACGTCACAACCAGTTGCAATGGCCTTCCTGAGTTTAGATTAATGAAACGTTTAAGTTCGTCCAGAAAATAAAGTAGCAGTTAACAACCTCATACTAATATTTTAGTGCGCAACAAAACAAAGCGCTGGGCCGCCCTGATGAAACTTTTGTCCAGAAAAAAAAAACGTTTTGAAAGATACACAAACTGCTGTTATAGTCTGTTGCTTTTTAGTTGAAATTCAAATTGGAAAGATTTGAGCCAAAACCTGCCAGTGGTATCTGAAAATGCACACGCTAGCCTGCTAATGCTAGCCCTAACACAAATTCGACTACATCTAGCACACGTGTCAAAGTGGCGGCCCGGGGGCCAAATCTGGCCCACCGCATCATTTTGTGTGGCCCGGGAAAGTAAATCATGAGTGGCGACTTTCTGTTTTAGGATCAAATTAAAATGAAGAGTATAGATGTAGATTAAATTTCCTGATTTTCTCCCTTTTAAATCAATAAGTGTAATTTTTTAATCAATTTTTTCTGTGTTTTTAGTTCAAAAATCACTTTGTAAAATCTAAAAATATATATAAAAAAAGCTCAAATAAACATTGTTTTAGATCTATACAAAACTGAATATTCAGGGCTTTTGATCCAGTTCTTTCAATCAATTTATTAAAAAAAAATCTAAATATTATATCTAAAATGGTCCGGCCCACATGAAATCGAGTTGACGTTAATGCGACCTGCAAACCAACCTGAGTCTGACACCCTTGATCTAGCATACTGTTGTCTATACAGGCCGAAACTTGTGTTGAAGTTGGGGGACTAAGTATTTTGATAATACTGCATTAAAATACAAGGTACTGCATATATTTCTCTTGCTCATTAATGATTCACTGTCATTTCAAATAGTTTAAAATACAGTGAAAGTAATACGACTTTTGGTGCTTTAACAGAACTTTCTTTGTACTATTAGCTTAGTTTCTTTCTGCGAGTTCTTTTTTGGAACCATTCAGCCAGCCCTCCGCTGTCATACACATGGGATCAGCTGTGAACAATACGCAGCAGAAAGAGCAACTCCTCGATGTCACTGGAAATCCAAAGCTGGACAAAAGTGCCGGGAGAAGAAGCGACGCTTCAGACCAATCATTCCATCTATTATTATGGTGAAAGTGAGATCGCTCCCCGATAAGATGGAAGAGCTGTCGGCGCTTACCAGGCCGGAAAGGGAGTATCGGGAGTGTTGTACTCTGTTACTGTTGATTCTTCAGCTCCAGACATCTGAAGGACTCTGCAAATAAGCATGGATGAGTACATTTTAACCTCCTTGTTTTGCATGGAGTTGTACACCTCTGTTAATGCTATCAGTTTAGCTGTTTGTGCATAGACTGGTGGTAATATATATATATATATATATATATATATATATATATATATATATATATATATATATATATATATATATATATATATATATATATATATATATATATATATATATATATATATATATATATATACGTCAATGGCGTATGGGCAAACATTAGTATATATATATATATATATATACTTCAGCAACACGCTTATTTATTTATATATTTATTCATGTATGTATTTATTAACTTACCTATTACGTATCTATTTATGTCTAAAATGCCTTTCCTATTTCTGCATCCTCACCTTCTTGCTACTTTGACAACGAAATTTCCCGAATACGGGATGAATAAAGTTATCCAATCCGTGGGAAATTATGCCTATTCAAAAATCAATTAATTTATCCAAACAAGCCCAATTGTTTGAATAAATCCAATTTCTGCTCTGTTGTTTTCATGTTTGTAAGGTATTACTGTATATCAAAACAAACCTTGAAAAACAAATTAAAAAATTCCAGCACAACCGAAATAGCTCAATTTTGTGACTTTCTGTTGGGTTTTTGTGTGGAGATGACTGTATGTCTACCCGTCTTTTCCCCTCCTCTCGTAGTCAGCTGTGTTCAGTTTCTTTGATTAAGCTTTTATATGTATATGAAGAGAGTGTTTGGTGACGTCTAGCGTGGAAGTATTGCTACCTTTACCTTATGTGTCTTGTCCAGTAACTCATGTCTTTGCCTTTTGTCGGTTTGCGTTTCTGCTCCTGTTTATTTTGTCACTTGGATATAGAGCTTTTGTCATTAGAAGCCCACATTTTTCACCAGCAATTTTTGCCATCTTTTCTTCCCTGCATCATGGGTTCAACATCGCCACAGCCGACCCTAAACATGACACATTTAAGACAATGGATTATTTTATATTTAAAGTGATTGTATTAGTATGTGGAAAAAATACTGAAACTCTTATTGGATGGTTTCCTACATTGATTTTAACACGCAGCCAGCTTAAACCCTTAAACTACGGGAAAAGTGCAGTTCCAAAGAGACTCTATCCACTGTTGAAGCTGACTAACGCAAGCGAATGTGGTCTGAACTCAACCTTAGTGTGTGGGCCATATTTAATGATGATTTCATAATTTGCTGTGGGCCATTGGTAACTGGGCGCCTGGCTCCAGTTGGCTTGTGGGCCATATGTTCAACACCACTGCTGTATTCCGTAGTTACTCATTGTATGCACCCGTCTTTCGCTGTATATCAAAGGGGTGAATGAATTATTGATGTAGTCTTTCCTACTGTCCTACCTAAAAACTGCAGCAATATACTTGGATATTCCCGATACAGGAATTGGATATCTTTAATGTGTCACATTGGTTGCCCAGACTGCAGCAGTCCCCACGTCACGTAGCCCAATTAACCAATCACAAACTATCCAGGCTCCTCTTTCACGATGAATTCGCAAGAAGGGACACAACGCATGCCCGAAGGCGGTCTTGACGACCGAGACCACAAAGGTGGTGGGAAAGACAATAAAAATAACATCACAAATGACATTCGAATGATTTAAGAGGAGGTTTACATCTGACAGATTGGCCGACCATAATAGAGAAAAGACACAGTGATGCTTCAGAACCTTGGACAGCACCCTTCTGGAATAGGATTCCCGAAGGTGTTCACGTCACCTCACCACCACTAAATTTCCAAAAGATAATTGTACAGGTAAGAATATTTCAGTTATTACCACGGTAGTTGGCGATTGTGAGATGAGGATTCGTAAGTTAGCACAATTGAATATACAGACCTCCTAAAAGTGGTTATACCAGGAGAATGTTTCATTTCGGTTCCTATGCTTTAGTTTCCCGTTTTTTAAATAGCGCATGGGTGTCGTGCACCTATTTTTTTTTTTACAAGGATTCATCGACGTATCCATGTACATTTGCTACATTGCAGAAAACTGCGTGTGCTTTCTTTTGGCGCATTGGGACATCTTGCAGTCTGCCAGAAGAGGGCGCTATAATACCTTTGTTATTTCTAGATTTAGAACAAGGGTGGCCAAGTCCGGTCCTCGACATCCCCTATCCAGCCTGTTTCCATTTGTCCCTCCTCTAGCACACCTGAATCAAATGATCAACTCATCAGCCAGCTATCCAGAAGCTCCACACCGATCCCGATTATTTGATTCAGATGTGTTGGTGGACAGACAGACTGGATAGGGATTCTCGAGGACTGGAGTTGGCCACCCCTGGTTTAGAACATAAACCCATCTGCAGAAGGATAATTGACTTTGTGTTGCAATTAAACAGTAGTTGATTCTTTGAGTCCCCGTCCCTTTATTAGATACACCTAACTAGTACCTGGTTGTACCCCCTTTTGCCTTCAGAATTGCCCGAATCCGCCATGGCATAGATTCAACAAGGTACTGCAAACATATCTCATATAGCTTAGTCAATATTGCAGTATTGGAGTACATAGAAAGCATTTTCATGTGCAAGAAACCATGCAATCTGAGATGATTCAAGGCTTATGTTATGGCGAATTATATTGCTGGAAGTCACAATCTGGGATGACATGGTCAGCAACAATCCTCAGGCAGGTTGCGGTGTTCCAACGATGTTATTGGCACCAAGTGTGCCAAGAAAATATTCCTCAGACTACTACACAGCCACCACGAGCCTGATACAAGGCAGTTGGATCCAAAAATTGAGACTCATGAGACCAGGTGATGCTTTTCTAACTTTCTATGCTCCAAATTTGGAGAGTCTGACCAAATTGTGGTATCATTTGCCTCAAGCTTATACATTTTATGTGCTCGGAGATGCTGCATACCTGGTTATGTGAGTTAGTTTTGGCTTTCGATCAGCTCAAATCATTCTCTTCTGATCTCCAGCATCAACAAGGTATGTTGGCCCAATGGATGTTGCTACTTTTTAGGACCATTCTTCTTTAAACCCAGCACCAGTGAACAAGGCCAACATATGAGTTTAACTAAAAGCCAGATTGCAAGGGCCAGTTTGGAGGTTATAATTGAATATTTCTACTGATGGGTAAAGTGTTCCAGAATACTGGAGCCTGAATAGAGAAGACTGGCAAACATGTCACCAAAAGACACGGATGCTGGGAACTACGGTTCTCGGGAAGAACGTAGGGTGATGACTAACTTGACGAGGCAGCAAGATTCAAAGGCAATTGAATATATAAATAGGAGGTAATAGCGTGTGCGGTCGTTTGGTCACCGGTCTTTTGGTCGCCGTCTTTTGGTCGCCCCGACCACGACAACGGGCGACCAAAAGACCGATGGCCAAAAGACCGGCGTCAAAACAAGGTAAAACAACACGATCTACGCATCAATAAAAGCCAACAATGGCCATGAGCAGTTTCACTGAGCCGACGTGTGAGTGTATAAGTGTTAGGTTCATCCAATTGTAGGTTTATCCTTAGGTTTTTCCGTATTCAGCTTTCAATAAAAAAGGCATCTGTAGTCATATCTACATTTAATTCTTGCAAGAGAGAATACATCCATCCGCGTCTCCGGCCAAGATCATTCTAACAACTCGAAGTCCGTTTCGCTAATTTAATCATAAGATTTTCACGCCATGCCCCACAGAAGTCTAAACATTCGTAGAGTCTCACAACAATGTTGTACAGTTATCAAAACAATCGTAGGACCTGTCGAATCTTCCCAAGCGAGTTTCGATGCGAACCCTTCAGCGAAGAGGGGCTTCCCAAAACAGTCCTTGGTTCCCAAGAGCGCTTGTTGTGAGTCCATCTTCCGAAGCCGTAAACAGTCCTCAGTTCCCAAGAGCACCTGTCCTGAGTCCTCCGAAGCCGAAAACAGTTCGCAGTTCCCAAGAGCAATTGTTGTGAGACCTCTCCATGCCCTGTCCTCTTGATGTGAACCAGTCCTTACTTTAGCAAGGCATGCATTAAAATGGCTTTTATTAATGCCAATAACTCTAACATAAAAGCACAGCGTTCAACACATATATATTGTTTAATATTGTTACACATTCAGGATGAGCATTACTATTCCTAATAAGTAAATATATTGATTAATATAGTAAGCATGTTTATAATAAGGCTTTCTATTCCTAAGTAAGCATTGCAAACACATTTATAATAATGATTATTCCAACATTCCCCCCTATATTATAAATTTGCACATGATCTCCTTAATAAAACTTCCTTTCGGCTTTATTCCATTAATTCATTTTATGGCAAAAAATAGAAATGGGGAGGAAATGTCCGTTTCCGTTGGCTTTAGTTTTACTCGCTCACTGGCACGGCTGGTCTGAAAAGCAAAAAAACAAAATCATTTTCGCCCAATTCATCCTCGCAATTACCATGCTCTTGAAATTCACTGCTGTCGTCAGCACGCTTCATTAGTAGGGGATACAATTCATGCAATTTAGAATTTGTAGGGGCAATCGCAGTGGTTATAAGTCGGCTCATCAAAGATCTTAAGCAGGGAATAATACAACACCCACATAATGTCAAAATCGTAGCAAAAAGGGCTAATTGGGCCAAATAAAAAGGACATGCCACCAGCTTTCCAAGGCGGAATTCTCCGACTCCAGAATGCTTCTTCATATTGCGGTTGAGGGTCTGCAGGCCACTAATGGCCTGGGTGAGGGACCCACCGGGTGACGTGTTGTTGAGTGCAACATTTTCAAACATTGCATACGCCCCCTTGCTCCGCAAGCAGCATATCAACTGCTATGCGATCCTGGAACGCCATAAGACTGGTGGCTGCCAATTGTTCCTTTATCGCCACAAATCCCTGTTCAGTATAGTTTCCAAGTTTTTGGACATTGTAATGCAGGTAATTTATCCAATCAACATTTTTGTTTGGAGTAATTAAAAGAAAAATATACTCCCAACCTGCTGCGATCTGATTAGCCAACTTATACTCATCTGGTACGCCCCGTGGATGCCAATCGCATCAATGTATGTCGGATCACCCTCTCTCCATGCCGATCGACGCCGTCGCGAGGGGCCCGCCATCATGCCGGATTTCTGTGCAGCCAATTGTATCTCCTCTACTGTAGATGGAAAAACAGACACTGGTAATAGCAGTGAGACCAAGGCACAAAGTCCTGCTGCATTTTGGCAGGCGTCGTATAATTTGTTTTGGCCGCACCACCACCATAGGTCAGAACGTGGTATCAGGGGTGCAGTCTGTTTTAGGACGTGGGTCACATTTATCGCTCCCAGTGCCGGACCGTGCCCTGTGAGGACTAAGCAGGTAAAATGATTAAACGCGACATGTGTTGAAAAGTTAGGCTTGTCCTTTGCTGCCGTTGTAACTGGGTAGACATTATTCCATTTCATACATTTTGGGCTTACATCTTTTGTCATTATCTCCTTTACACAATCAGGGGTAATTTGCGCGGGTACTACTCTTAAGAGAGGTCGGCCCCCTACATGTTATACAGGTTTGATTTATAATAGCTGCATTTTCCATCAACAATAACCAATTATTTCTTACCGCCTCCCGTTTGGGAACTCCCCGTTGCAGAAATGAATTCTCTGGTCATCTCAGATTTTAATTTTACTATGGCGGATCCGGGTGTTTCCATCTCTGACGACCTTCTTACCGTCTCCATAGACATGGTTCTCCACCTGCCCATGGACTTAGGAAAAACGTCAGACAAAGATCCACAAGTTAATTTGTCAGTCTGAATTATGATTTGTAATGCCCCCACCGCATGGGTTAATTTTATCGAAGGCCTGATGGTTTTTTCGCACGCGTGTGTCATCCAAGCTTGCCAATCTAGACCAGTTTCTGCAACAAGGTTTCCCCAATCTGTTTTAGGACTGTTATGTACCACACATATTCTATAAAATCCATGTGTATCCTTTGAAATGGATATGTAGCTTTTGTAGCTTGACATAAGGGGGAATCGCCCGTGTTTTTGCCATATATCTGCATATAAATTGAATATATAACCTCCCCCTTTTTTGAGGCATAAAATTTACCATGACTCAAAATGGTAGCCCTCCTAGATAAGTCTTTTGTTTTTGTTTAGTCCCCCAGGTTCCCCAAATTTCCGATTGCAGAAATCAAAAAAATTCATTTGGCGAAATTCTTTTCTTTTTTTTTTTTGTCCTACTCTGCCACCGCCGTCCTTGAAAGGCTTATCAGCGATTTCAGAAATATTCCACCTTGATATTAGAATATTGATATATCTTGGTGGCCAGCCAATTAAAACACAAAAGACAGACACTCATCCACGCTCGCACTCATAATCAAGGAATTTGCTTTGAGTGCTCCCCCAATCATCCACAATTTTGGTTTGTTGGAGTAAAACTGGAGTACCCAGAGAAAACCTACGAATTCTTGAGGACACCAGGAATACTCCACACTCCGGAAGGTCTGGATCCACTCCGCATTAGTAGATCCTCGAACCGCAAGATTGATGCCTGAAGAAACTAGATAATTAATGTATTAGATTCACATGCCACATATCTAAAAATAGAAATTTGTTCAATTGCCACCGCCCCTTACCCCAGTCAGTCAGCATGTAGACTGCCATGCGAGTGGCTGTGATTAACTATTTATTCGCCAATAATGCAATAACGGAAAAGTTGTGACACATTGAAACACACACACACCCCCTTTTAGTATTTTAACCGTTTGTAAAAAACTTTATCTCATTGTTCTGGATTAAGTTACACCCCCTTTCAATGTTATCGAATTTTGCCCATTCTAGTCAACCCATCTACTTAAAGCATTTCTCCAAGGTTGATATTTTATAATTTGGAGATGTTATTTTTAAAACATAGACATTATTTCATCACTTGTTTCACACTATGAAAGGCCCCACCTGAATTTGTTGTAGATATTCCCCTTTATCTAAGCTTGTTATTGCCAATCGTTATCACCGTAACATTCAGGTGTATTAACCCCATAATTGCAATGCAGTAAGTTTTGGCTAAATTCTTAATTTGTATGCCCCTAAAGCAATAGGCAGTAACGTCCCAATAGTCATCAATATGACCTATACCAAAGCATCTGCCCCCTTCAGGTCAAACAGGGAACGTCTTCTGTGCACTTAAAGACGCTCCATGTTTCTTCTAGGGAAACTATGCCTATCTTAAATCAATTATCTTATCTACCCCAGCCAGGTTCAATTTACCTAATAATTTGGACGAATGCCACGAAATTTCTCATGCCACTTCTGCATTGCTAATTTCATGTCTAATCTCTTTAACAAACAAATTACTCTTAATACCCAAGACATAATTTGTAAATCACCCCATACTGTTTACTTAAGATAAGAGCCATTTCTTATAGCTCCCTGTTATCACAAGAGAAATCTACAATAAGTAAATTAGAGAAATCAACCTTTTACCAGGCATTTCCTAATTACAATTTTCAATGCTTAATAAAGGATCCACAAATTGTCACCAATATGCCATAATATTGTAAAAAAAATCCATTCATTTTTCTTTAACCAGCCAATCTCCTATATTAAAGTAAAAAGAAAATAATAATAATAGTATTATTCCCAATTCCAAAGCTTTTACCAAATCAATCTTTGCCAAACAGATTGTCTATCACCTCGAAAGACATTTCTGATTAAATCCCAAATATAAATGCGAAGCGCCACGCTCGCTGCAGAAGCAGCTTATCAATGTTGACATTCCTAAGCGACCTTTTTTTCTTTCTGCGCACAATGTTTCACCTCCTGTGTACAATTACAACGCTTTTTAGAGAAGACCAAATTAATTCCTCTCCCGATATCCAACTATATCACCATAGTTTGCCAAGACCCCATAATCACAATATGCTGCAAGCACAACTATATCATAGCAAAACCCATTTCTGCCCTCAAGTTTGATTCAGCACTCCCAAAGCCAATTATTGTAATGTCTTCACGGAAGGGGTCCAAAAAAAATTAGTCGCTCGTGCGGTCTGCGCGCATACTGAATGCCTAACACCGTCAAATCAGCCGCTACGCGGTCCACATGTTTTTTTGCATTCAAATCAGCAGCAAAGACAGCCGCGCTCCCCTGCAGCCGACGCATTATTTGACCAGTTTAGAGTATGACAAAAATGCAGGTTTGGCAACCCCGCTAAACATTTAATTGGTCGTTTTGTATTTCTTTTCGACTGTTAACCAAAACATTCCCGTTGACAGGATAAAACCAAGATAATCCGCAATAAGCCATTTCATTCCATTAAATTGACAGTACATTTAGGTACTATTAACAAAGTATGCCTAGGACTTGGAAATAACCATTTTAATTGCCGTTTTACAACTTTCAGCATCACACAAAAAATTCCAATTGAATTCATTCACAAAGAATGTGATCTCTGGTTTAAAATTAACTCAACATCCTCATGTTCAAAATCCTCATTCAAATCATTTTGAGCAGGCCTGCCTTGTTTTTAGAGACTTTTTGTCCAGGCAATCACGCACATAGCATTTTTGAAAACCGGATTTCATTTGTTTTTTCCAACTTTTTGGCTTACATTCCTATCCTCTCCCGTCGGCCCGCGCTATCTTTTATTTTTATTTTACACAACGGACCCGTTTTATCACTCTCTTTTCTGTGGAACAAGCCGCCTCGCTTGTATCTCCCTTCACATATTATATAGATTACTTCTATGCTTAGTGCGTATTTTATCCTGCAGGTTTTAATATTTCATGCATATTTAAGCTGGCCAGCAAACCCATATTTGTTTATCCATAAATTTAGGTGTTTAACCCTTGTAGCACTTTGATTTTCAACAAATTTCATCTTTACACGGCGGACACTGTTTCACATCGTCGTCGCTAACCGCATTGATATTTGAGCTGCCCATTTTTAAGGGAGCTTGCGTGCACTCAGTTATCAGTTAGTTAACTTTCTTTTCCGCGGAAGGACGCACGTAACACACGCAACACAAATGTATACCCTAGCGTGATATACTGTCAGAGTTATATTTGTACCTTTCCGGACCGCGGCACAGGACACCCCGAACTGCCCCAAGTTTTATAGACTCATGCTCTGTCTCTTAACCTGGCATCGACTAGTATACCCAGGGTTTTACGCAGTCCCCCTGGACGCGAGTCTCATTTCAAAAAATGGACCTCACGTGCAATGCCCCTTCAACAAACGCAGACATTCACGTGGACTTACCAGATATGACTCCAGATGTCCCTTTCAGAGTGTTAGCCGTCGAGAACCAAGTCGCCTCGTCGAATAATCCAGCCCGTAAAAGGGTATTTAAGCGCCGTGCACGGTCTTTCCAGATATCGAACGGAAGCGACCTGGATTCTGCTCCGGTATCTTGGCCACAGGCTCGAAGGACCAAATGTTAGGTTCATCCAATTGTAGGTTTATCCTTAGGTAAACCAAAACCTAATACAAAATTTATTTAATTCAATTTAAAGGTAACTCTTTTTCCCCATATGTTCTTTGTTGGTTGATTAACTTTCAGAATGCCTCTGCTTCGCCACCCCTTATGACACAACAAACAACACATTATATTTTATTATTCATCTATTTTACCTAAAAAACAGTGACCAGGGAGTAAATCACATGATGATTTTGGAATAGTATATAGAGGCTTCTTCAGTCCTACCCCCAGGAAGTTGGTGTGTTCGTGGATCCGCTTTCGGATGTACTCGATCCAGTCTCGTTTGGTCTTAATGGTGGACGCCTATTGATTTGGAAGACAGGCAAAAGTAAAATGTGGCCTTTTGGACCACTTTTGAGAACCACATAAGCATCCTAAACTATTCGCTGGAATTTCAATTACTCTAGGAGTTACAATATTTGTTTTCTGATTTACTTTCAAAGAGAGAGTGAAAAGCACCTAACCTTGAGAACAATGATGTTGTTCAATGTGCAACCCATCGAAAGTGCAAACTTGCGGGGATTCCCTCCACGTGCTCCATCACATTTAGTTTGAAGAGCTGAGGAGGCAATGGGATTATCATTTTCACAGATTTTGTTCACATATAAAAATGGTGTAAAGGATTACTCACATTAAGTTTTCTCTTAAGTATTTGCACTTTCCCTTGGTGTCCTTGGCCACCTTGTGGAAAACCAAGCTCTTCTCCAAGAGAAAGAGGTGTCTTATCCTGCACATTCGGAAGGGTGACTTGGAATCCCACACCTTGAAGGACTCCTCTAGGAGCAGCTCCTCTTTGATGCTCTCGTCAAACCCTGAAGAAGGGTAAAGTAGGCAATGTAAGAAAATGATACATCAATGAAAAGCAATTGTGTGGCCATCTTGCCAAGTGTTCATTTACCATCCACCAAGGAGAGATGCATGGCATCATTGATTGCCTTGGAAATGCTAAGCATCCCCTCCACGGCTTCCTGGAGCTCGCTATTCCTCTCACAACTTTCCAGGAGGTTCTAAATAAATGAAGAGCATTAATAACATGCTTCCACAGAATCTCAGTTGGCCAATTACCTGTATAACAAATAAAAATGTTTTCCCATTGCAATATCCTGTTTTTGGGTGTTTTTTCAGAGGGTTGGAGCCAATTATTATTATTTTTGTTCATTTCTATGGGAAACGTTGATTTGAGATACGAGTAAATCGACATACGAGCTCAGTCCCGGAACGCATTAAGCTTGTATCTCAAGGTACCACTGTATTGTTGTTTAATTAGACACCTTTAGAAGTGGTGCTTTTGCTGAATGTCACATATTATGAGTATGTAAAGAATGCAATTAATGTTGGTTTACTGAAGAATACTAAAATCTTACCACCATTTTTGGATTTACCTTGAGCGCGAGTGGATATTTTTAGATTATCTGTACAGGCTTCAGCAGGTAGGAGGTGATCGTTTTTGGCAATTGGTATTTTTGCTGAATTTACTGTTTAACACAGAGAGAGAGAAAAGACTTACATCATGAAAATGTGTGTCCTGAAGTCAAGTTTTGATCAGTTTGATATTTTACTTACATCAAAATAGTTCCGAGAATGCACCATGTTGAGCTTAGAGGATCGTGGATGGTTCTTGCAATAATCCACATACAACTGAAACTTCAGCCTACAAACGGGATACATTTTTACGGAATCATTATTGGTCAAATATCATCGGGATAGTGGTTATGGATAAAGCACTAAATACCCATGTGACAAAGCAGCGTCCAACCTCCTCAGGCATGTGTTCATATTTCTCCAGTTATTTGAGAAACCACATGATGATTTTGGAATAGTATATAGAGGCTTCTTCAGTCCTACCCCCAGGAAGTTGTTGTGTTCATGGATCAGCTTTCGGATGTGCTCGATCCATTCTAGTTTGGTCTTAATAGTGGGTGCCTATTGATTTGGAAGACAGGCAAAAGTTAACGTGGCCTTTTGGACCACCTTTGAAAACCAAATAAGCATCCCATATTCACTGGAATTTCAATCACTGTGTGAGTTTAAATGAACTTGGATTACGATGCAGACACCCTCAAAAATAAGTTTAATCTAACCTTACACTAAACTTAATTCTAATTTTGTTTTAAATTTTGATACCTTTCTTGGCTCTATTTGCCTGGCCTCCACCCTGACTTTCAGATGCAACCTATGAGGGTTGTTTGCTTTAGTATTCCCTTCAAAATATTCTGAAAATGATGCACACAAATGTCCTCAAAATAGAATGACGCAAGACCACTTGCCAACGAGAAGTAGTATATACGCCATTCGCACTGACTAACGGAAAAAAACACTGAAAAAATGCAACGCTCCGCCCAGTGCTCGTAGAGACATTACACGAGGGAGTTGAAATCAGAGAGACAGTGCCCATGATGTTCTTATTAGCAGCCTCTCGCATCCACTTTATGCTCGTATATCATAATTTGTCTCGTATATCAAGATAAATATTTGCCAGAAATTTTACTCCTATATCAAATTGCATGTACCGTATTTTCACAACTATAAGGCGCACATAAGTCTTAAATTTTCTCCAAAATAGACAGGACGCCTAATAATCCAGTGCGCTTCATATATGGACCAATACTAAAATTGTTATCACGATAAAATAAAATAAATCAGTCGATAGGGTAAACCATCCTCTACAGCTCTCACAACTACGGCAAGCAGCCCCTGACTCTGCCATTTTCCCCGTAGAAAAAGTACTGCGCAGTGACTGCTGGGATATGTAGTTCTTTTGTCAATACACCCAATGTATTGTTGCCTGTATACATCAACATCAACACAGCTTTACGAAGGGTGGCAGGCAGCGCCGGGCTAGTTACGCTAGCTACGCTGGACATCGGCATCAACACAGCTTTACCAAGGGTAGAAGGCAGCACCGGGCTAGTTACGGTAGCTACGCTGGAGATCGGCATCAACACAGCTTTACGAAGGGTGGCAGGCAGCACCGGGCTAGTTACGCTAGCTACTATTTGCGAATGGATTGTGGCCGCCTGGACGAACGTATAAAACTCAGCGTTTTTGATGGACAATTGTTCAATTCGGACACAGAAAATGAGGACTTTGATGGACTTGTGGGTGATAGCATGTGGGTGTAGCGTGTATGTTTAAGCTGGTGTATGTTTTGCCATGGCTGGCTGCGTCTATAAAAACGGTGCGTCCTTTGTGTGTGTAAAATACAGAAATAGCACTCGTTATTGACACTGCGGCTAAAAATACGATGCGCCGTATAGTCGTGAAAATACGGTATGTTGGGGCACTCATGTCGAAGTACCACTCACTGTACTTGTTTTCTGTTTTACCGTATTTTCCCACCTATAAAACGCACCATTGCGCCACTCCCCTGGGATGCTTTGAATGAATTTACCGTAATGCATGGAATGCGCGGGGAGGCTATTTTTAGGGTGAACGTCCACTGGGTTGATCGCAATAAGTAGCGTGCCAGCAAGAAATAAAACCAGTCACTCAAGCGGTCAGGGCCATACACAAATTGAATTTAGTGCACAGAGATGGCGCTCCAACCGATTGGGCGCAGCAACCATTTTAAAGAAAATTTTATACTTTTAAGTGCGCCATATAGGTGTGAAAATACAGCACTTTCAAAGAGAGAGAGGAGCATCGAACCTTGAGAACAATGATGCCGTCCAACGTGCAACTTGTCGACAGTGCAAACTTGCCGGGGTTTCCCTCCACGTGCCCTATCACATTTAGTTTGAATATCTTAGGCGGCGGCGTGATTATTATTTTCCCAGATTTTTTTTCTCATGTAAAATGGCGTAAAGGACTACTCACATTAACTTTTCTCTTGAAAATGTATTTTCAGTTTCCCTTGGTGTCCTTGGCCACCTTGCAGAAAACCAAAGTCTTCTCCAAGAGAAAAAGGTGTTTTTTACTGCCCATTCGGAAGGGTGACTTGGAATTCCACACCTTGAAGGACCCCTCTAGGAGCAGCTCCTCTTTGATGCTCTCGTCAAACCTTGAAGGAGGGTCAAGTAGGCAATATTAGAAAATGATACCTCCACAAAAACCAAATGTGTGGTCATCTTGCCTGTGTTCATTAACCATCCACCAAGGAGATGCATGGCATCGTTGGTTGTTTTGGAAATATTAAGCATCACCTCCAGGGCTTCTTGGAGCTCGCTTTTCCTCTCACGACATTCCAGGAGGTTCTAAATAAATTGAAAGAGCTTTAAGACATTGCTTCCACAGAATCTCAGTTTGCCAAGTTCCTGTATGCATGTGTAACTGAAGCCGACATGTTGTTCAAAATCTTGTTTTCATAATGCGGTAAAGTTATTTAACTTATTAATATTATTGTTTAATCAGAAACAATTGGAACTTGTGGTTTTGCTGATTGTCACATATTACGAGTATGTAAAGAATGCAATTCATGTGGTTTACGGAATGCCGTGTTTTCTCGCATATAATTCGCCCCTAAAATTGCTTTAAAATCGTTGAATTTTAAAATTTCTCGCATATAAACCGCCTCGATTCACAATTTTCACCTCCATATTCATGGTTTTAACTGGGAGTATGTGATACTTTGAAGGGACTATAAGAAAAATCCTCACACGTGGTATTTCTGAGATCCTGTATGAATCCAAAGGATTGTCTGATGGATTGCACATTCCGAAAAGGTTGTTGCCTGTACGTGGATGAAATAAAAAAGGAAGTCATTATCAGAGGGGGGCTTGGAAAAGCAATGTATTCATTCACATGTGGATTTTCAGAAAAATACCGTATTTACTCATACGTAAGCAGCACCCTTAAAATTGCTGAATTTTACAATTTACAAAGGCCCTGATTCACAATTTTCGCCTCCATATTCATGGTTTTAATAGGGAGTACAAATGTGTTACTTTGAAAGGAAAATCTTAAGAAAAATCATCGCAAGTGGTATTTCTGAGATACTCTTTTTTTAAAGCAGATTATTAGGGTCAATATCATAAAGAAGTTTTAATATGCCTGTCTTTGTAAATGCAAAATATCAATTTATTTTGTTTGAAAAAAGAAATGTCTATCTTGATGAGAACCTGATGCTTTTCAATGACAGAAATTACAATTTTCTTATCAGAAGTTTAAGATGTTGTGGTGGACAAATTGCTTATAATGTCAAAACATTGATTATTTTATGGTTCATATTACTGCAATAGTTGTCACTTTTGAACAAGAAATCAAAAGAATAAAATCTAAGCAGAATTTTGTTTTATTTCATAATCCTAAATGTACAATTTCCTTTCAAAAAGGAAATAACGTAAGTACAACCAGCAAGTGTGTCCGTACCGGTATAATGTTCACCAAGTCTTTGGGTGGAAAAATAGCATGAGATACACATTACACAGGTATCAAGGCTGATATTTTGACAATCGACCGCAAGACCTTCGATCAGCCTTAAATACTATTGGGATGTGCTGACATGGTACAAGTGAGTTTTTTTTCACTTTTTATGCAAGATAGTTTTTCTTCTTGAATTTCATTCATAGGTGTTAAAATAAATTTTGTTTTGCGTTTTATCGGTTTATCCTTTTTCTATTTTGAAATAAATGACAATATGGGCCGCATTGTCTTGCGTCAAGGTGTTTCGTCTTTGTCACCTTGCAGTTTCATGCATGTCGTCTTTTTATGCGCATATAAACTGTACCCTCGACTCAGTCATTTTTTGTCCGACAAATGCGGCTTATATGAGAATAAATACGGTAATATAGGCACAAAAACAAATATGGATACATGAACGTTTTAAAGAAATTCATCCCATAATGGTTGTTTTCTTATGGCAAAACAGAAAATAACCAACAAATAGTAAATGTTAATTTGCCAACATCTACTGGTAAAAAGAGTATAGCAACACTAAGTGTTGTGCGCATTTAAGGCATTCCCTTGATCTAGTCATCTTTTTTTTGTTACAAATACAGCTTATATGCGAGAAAATACAGTAATACTAAAATCTTTCTAATATTTTTAGGCATGCCTTTACCAGGACCGGATATTTCAAGATTCTCAGCACAGGCTTAACAAGGTAGGAGTTGATCGTGTTTGGGAGTTGAGGTTTCTGCTGAATTTTCTGTTCAACACACAGAGAGAAAAGACTGTAAGATCATTAAAATGTGTCCTGAAGTCAAGTTTGACATTCAACTTACATCAAAATAGTTCAGAGAATGCAACATGTTGAGTTTAGAAGATCGTGGATGGTTCTTGCAATAATCCACATACAACTGAAACTTCAGTCTACAAACGGGATATATTTTTACGGAATCATTATGGGTCAAATGTCAGCGGGATAGTGGTTATGGATAAAGCAATAAATACCCATGTGACAAAGCAGCGTCCAACATCCTCAGGCATGTGTTCATATTTCTCCAGTTCTTTGAGAAAGATGCTGAAAAAGAGATGGTTAATAAATACGTTTTAAAAAGTGAATGGCGTAGATCAACATCAAAGATTTATGAGTCTCATTTTATTAAATTAGAACGTGCACACTAAAAAACATTGCCTTACGTAAGCCAATGTTTAAAGAATTTACCAAGAGCAGCCTCATTTATTAAGATTGTTTCAACTCTTTAAAAAACAAACACTCGAAACTTTGACATAAAAGGCTTTAGGTTTCATTTTTTGTGAAAAGTCACATTGTTTACTTGTGGTGGAATTCATATAGGTCCAGCAGGTTTCCAAAGATGGTGTTGCATTTTGCTGATTCCTGCAGGGCTCCTATAGTTAGTACGTATCTCCCATGTGAAAATCTGCCAATGCCACACAATTCACATGGTTAGAGATTGTCTAAAATAAATTGGATGGAAGCAGAAAAGAAACTCACGTCAATCCGCTACACCAGGTCTTGCACGTATGTCTGCTCGAATCAGCTTTGCCAAAATGAACATGCTAAAAATGAAAAAGGCATGAGTGTGCCAGCGACTGATCAAGCAAAGTAGGCATGGGTGAGAGAGAGAACATTTATAAGTGAAAATAAGGGATATTCTTGGCATTTACATCTTCCATTCAGAAACAATAACATAATATATAATAATAAAAAAATCCTACTTGTCAATTGATACTACAAAATTCACAAAAGGATAATGAGCCACATACCTTTTTTTGGAAGCAGATTTTTTTTCTGTGTTTATCTTGAGTGTCGAGAATGACATCCATTTCGAATTTCACTGCGGTTAAGCCAGCGGACATTTGCGTTTTCGTGGTCAAATGAGCGGACGCCCAAAATAGCCCCCCACTGAATCCAAGCATTACGGTAATTCAAAACAGAAGAGCAGCGGCTAACTTTGTGTGCTTGTAGTGCTTTTAAACCTTTAAAAATACTCTCAACAGTAAAAAAACTGCACCACATAACTCCAGCATTTTCATTATTTAAAAATGAAATAAAGTGTCAGGCTTAAAAAATACTTCACTTCACAAGTACAATATTATGTGAATCACCCCTTTTTTCCATTTCATCATCCATATCACGCATCCTTGAAATGGTTGCGAGGGTTGCTATATGCGTACTTTGTGCAAGGTTGCAGGTCCCATTTTTGTGGTACTGAAAAATCAAGATTTTTTTTCCCGTAATTTCCAGGCAAGGTGGGTCAATCCTAGTAGACCGCCATGACTAATAACATACATAAAATAATGCAATTTCACGAATTAAATTAGGAGAAAATTGGAATTAAAATGCGTAGTAAAGGGTTGCGGGGGTTGCCAAATGCATAGTTTTTTTAAGGTTGCCGGTCCCATTTTTGTGGTACTTTCCAGGCAACGTGGCTCAACCTAGTAGCAAACGTCCCCGACGACTCACAAACTCATAACTATTCAATTTCCCATACTGAATTTAGAGAAAATTGGAATTAAAAATGCTACATGCGTACTTTTTGGTCAAGGTTGCATGTCCCACTTTTGTGGAAATGTAAATTAAGATTTTTTCATAGTTTTCAGGCAAGGTGGGTCAATCTCAGGAGTGAACCTCAGTGACTACTCACATTCTCAAAATCATGCAATTTTACAGATAAAACAGAAAACTTGAATTAAAATTCCCACATGCATACTTTGTTCAAGGTTGCACTTTTACAATTTTTGTGGTACAGTGGTACCTCGACATAAGAGTGCCCCGACATACGAGCAATTTCAGATAAGAGTAAAATTTTGAGCAAATATTTAACTTGAGATATGAGCCAAATTTTGAGATACGAGAAAGCCAAGTGGCCAAGGCATGAGAGGCTGTTTATGATTTTAGCGCAATGTCTTTTTTGCCGCATCTCTTTTGTGTATACAGATATCTACGAGCACTGGGCGGAGCGTTGCATTTTCACGTGTTTTTCCCCGTTAGTCAATGCATAATACAAAGTGAACAACAATGGATCCAAAGCAAACAGGTGGAATGAAGAGTTGTGCAAAGAAAAGGCGAACGATGACAATCAATATTAAGCGCGAAATAATTGAAAAATTTGAGTGGTGTCAGGAGCGGCCTGTTTGTCCCTCCTGACATGCCGTCAGAGAGCAGCTGCAGTCAATCTCTGATTGCTTCCTGTTTTGTTATTTAAGGAGCAATGAGTCATAGGACCATTGCCGGATCGTTCTTCTGTTTATGCGTGCGCGCAGCATGATGCCGTTTTGCTTTCCAAGCCATTGTTCATTTATAGATCCCTGTTGATTTATTAAAGGATGTCGTTAGAAGCCAACTGCCTGATTCAACTCCCGTTTTCCCGCGGATGGGTCCTAATATATTCCCGATCGCGCCGCGACGACGCAGCGTGATCGTAACAGAACGATCCGGCCCTCCCGGCCGAGGGGGCAGGCGGCCCCCCGAGCAGCCAGGGTAAGGTGCCCGACGACCGTTCTAAGATTCTGGTGTCTGTTAAGGGCAGGGGGCTTCGCCAGCACCTTAAGGACGAGCAGGGAGGCCCGCCGGACCGGCTACTCCCACTCCTCTCCAAGGGCCGACGTGGATACCCGCCGGATAGGCCCCTCCTAAGCCTCGCCTCAGGCCGGCGCGGACGCCTGTCCGACCGCCCACCTCGATACCTCGTCACCGGCCGGCGTGGACGCCCGCCGGACCGGGCATGCCTCGTCATCAGCCGGCGCGGACGCCCGCCGGACCGGCCACTCCCACGCCTTGTCACTGGCCGGCGCGGACGCCCGCCGGATCAGCCACGCCCACGCCTCGCCGCCGGCGCGGACGCCCGCCGGATCAGCCACGCCCACGCCTCGCCGCCGGCGCGGACGCCCGCCGGGCCGGCCCCTCTCTCGTCTCTTCACGGGCTGGCGGGGACGCCCCCGGACGATGAGAACGGAGCTCACCTGCCCTCCCTCCCTGCCTGATTTTTGTCTTTCGCTTTTCATGGACATTCGGCATTAGGACGTCTAGGATCCGTCCGTTAGAGGGGACGTAATGTCAGGAGCGGCCCGTTTGTCCCTCCTGACGTGCCGTCAGAGAGCAGCTGCAGTCAATCTGCTGATTGCTTCCTGTTTTGTTATTTAAGGAGCAATGAGTCATAGGACCATTGCCGAATCGTTCTTCTGTTTATGCGTGCGCGCAGCATGCTGCCGTTTTGCTTTCCAAGCAATTGTTGATTTATAGATCCCTGTTGATTTATTAAAGGATGTTGTTTGAAGCCAACTGCCTGATTCATCTCCCATTTTCCCGCGAATGAGTCCTAATATTTTCCCAGCGACATCGTAACAAGTGGTGTATGTGTCAGGGAGCTTGCTCGGCCATACGAGAGGAATACTTCAACGATATGCACCCTCCTGAAGCAGAAGGACGTGACTAAGGAAGACTAAGAAACCTTCCAAAGGACTAACTCAGGCATGCGCAAACTACGGCCCGCGGGCCACATCCGGCCCGTTAGGCTTTTTAATCCAGCCCGCCGACCTTGTTTAAAGATTTTCTTCTTCTTCCGAAGATGGCGCCGTCCGTCGGAAGCCAGTGGCAGTAGCTCTGTCCACTCTTATTTGTGGTTATTACAGTCATTTCATTTAGCCTTTACTTTTGCCACATTCAAAATGGCGGCTATGTCACGTCACTCTTCCGCGCTGGGGCGACTGTCTATGTCTGGCTCCTCTTAAATGGACTGCGTTCCAGTCTCCGTCAAAGAAGAAGAATTCCAGAAATGCCTCAACTTGCGGGCCTCGGTCAACCGGCGCGACCGACTAGTTCGAGCGGTGCTATTTTCCGGCTAGTAAAAGCAAGGTGTGTGTTGCAGGGGACGTCCATCCTTTGCATCGGCTATGGTCACGGGCTTGCTAGCTATTCGACTAGCCTGCTAACGGTACCGTACCGCTGTACGGACAGAATGGAATTGAATCCGTCATCATAGACGCCGTTCAAAGCGGCTGCTTGTTGCAGTAGCTCCCTAAACCCTCACTCATATTCTGTATTTTTTACAGCTTTTTTATCCTTTATTTTTACGTTTTATTGTCTCTTAAGACTTTACTTGTTACTTTACTTCATAGATTATATTCCATACTTTGTTTTAAAACTTTACTTTCAAGACTCTACTCCAAGACTCAAGTTGTCCGAGAGGCGGTCTTTGATCTATTAAGTTTAGTTTATCTTTGCAAATTCTGGACATTACATTTTTGACCCACTCAGCCATGCCGACGCTGTTTTACACAAAGGATCAGCTGTTAGCGCTACGCAACACCTGGATTCCCCTGGGCCTGGACCTCCCCGCTGAGTTAAAGAGGAAGAGAAGAGGATGCAGAGCTGGACGAAAATGTCAGGAGAGAAAGCGACGCTTCAGACCCAGCATTCCATCTATTATGAGGAACGTAAGCTCTCTCCCCAATAAGATGGAAGAGCTAACGGCGCTTACCAAACAACAACGACAATATCGGATAATCTGCATTACAAACGCTCCCCTACTTACGAACATTCAACTTATGAACAACGGTACATACGAACATGTCTGCAAATTGCGTTTAAGTCGAAAAATGTGCGCAAGTCCAATTTTGTATTTCGCGCCTTTTTCAGAGTAGTACTTCTTTCCGCCGCTGATACCGACGCCTGGCGCTGTGAGAGCTCAGCTCACCCAGTATCTACCTTCTTCTCCGTTGCAATGCGGAAGTGCGTGAATGTATCTCCAGTGTGCAAAGAACCTTTTTCATTTGTATCATTAAATATCTCATGCATCCATTATTGACTATGGTTGGTAAAAAGCTAAAGGCTTCTAATGAGGGAGTTGCAAGGAAGAGGCAAGCCATTTCATTTGAAACGAGTGGCAATAATAACGAAGCTTGATGCGCGTGAGAGTGGTGAGCGTTGCACATATGTACAACTTGAATCGTTCGACCGTCAGTACCATTTATAAACAGAAAGATCGAGCAGCAGGACCCAAATATTGAACGTTGTACAAAGTTTGCAAATCAATTGAATGATGCCATACAGTGCTACCACATCATTTATGATGAAAAAAAGAAGAAAACTGTGCAATCGTCGTTAGATTGCTTCTTTCGGCCAGTTTCTAATACATAAATCTCTCTGTCTCTATACAGTACTGTACATATTCTCTCCGGCTCACACTGACGCTGCGGCTTTATGCTCTCCAGTTCGGTGTCGTTCGTTATCTTACAGTCGCCAGGATTTACTCACTATCCGAAGGATATGCGATACATCCGATTTCTCAACAAACTCTCCGGGATCTCCGTGGCTAGCCAGCCCACCAAAAGCACGTCGAAGGCGGCGAAGGGACAGAAAACAGAAGCGTGGATGCCGGGCGGGCCTTGCTGCTAAGCTGAAACAACAACCACACCAAGCACCGCTTCCTAGTATCCTTTTGACCAACGCCCGATCCATCACCCACAAAATGGATGAGTTGGAACTTCATATTGCTACCAACAGCTTTGTTAGAAACTGTAATATTATTATCATCACAGAAACGTGGCTACACCCGCATATCCCCGACGCTGCGGTATCGCTAGCTAGCCGAACGCTTTTTCGGAACGACCGTTCAAAAGTATTAACAGGCAAAAGCAAGGGAGGAGGACTGTGCATGTATATACATAATGAATGGTGTTGTGACAGTAAGATTATTGACACTCACTGTTCCCCGGATTTAGAGTTATTGGCAATACGGTGTAGGCCCTATTATCTACCAAGAGAGCTAACCGTCGTCATAGTAACGGCTATCTATATACCTCCGAATGCTAACGTTACCACGGCACTTAACCTCCTGCTAACGGCTGTAAACAAACAACAGCTTGACCACCCCGATGGAGTTTTTATTGTCGCTGGTGAT
Source organism: Stigmatopora argus (assembly GCF_051989625.1). Lineage (NCBI taxonomy): Eukaryota > Metazoa > Chordata > Actinopteri > Syngnathiformes > Syngnathidae > Stigmatopora > Stigmatopora argus. The sequence continues at coordinate 10,435,632 of NC_135407.1, read as the reverse complement.
TTCAACAAGGCGTGTTTAAAGACTGTTTTACCTAAGTTTATTCAATACGTAAATTGTAATACTAGAGGAGACAAAACTCTTGACCATGTCTATTCTAACATCAAACATGCTTATAAAGCCACTTCCCTCCCTCACCTAGCTGGATCAGATCACCTCTGCCTATCTCTCACCCCCGCTTACACTCCACTCCGTAGGCAAACAACGCCACAAATAAATATAATAAAAACTTGGCCCGACGACGCACTCTCTCAGCTGCAGGACTGTTTTTCCCGCACCAACTGGGAACTTTTTGTACACGACAACCTCCAGGACTACACGGACTCTGTACTCTCTTACATAAAAAACTGCATTGACAACGTCACTATAGATAAACGAATACAGGTTTTTCCTAACCAAAAACCCTGGATGACCAATGAGACACAGGCACTCATCAAATGCCGTAACTCCGCCTTTAGATCAGGGGACAAGATAAAATATAGAGCTGCCAGAGCTGAGCTGAAAAGAGGCATTAAAAAGGCCAAGGCAGCATATACCAAAAAAATTGAGGAGCACTTCACAGAAAATAACCCAAAGAAGATGTGGCAAGGAATACGACATATTACCAACTACAATAATAATAATATGTCTGTTAATGCAGATGCCTCACTAGCGGAGAAATTGAACCGTTTCTTTGCCCGCTTTGAGACTGACAAATCAGACCCAGTCTCAACACCCCCACCACCACCCTGCAGCAATTCACTCACGTTCCGGGAACAGGAAGTGAGACTGGTAATGCGGTCTGTAAACACCAGGAAGGCTGCTGGCCCAGACGGAGTACCTGGGAAGGTGCTCAAAGCCTGTGCTGACCAGCTGGCTGGAGTCTTCACAAACATTTTCTATTGTTCCCTGCAACAATCCATCATTCCATCTTGTCTGAAATCTGCCACCATCATCCCTGTCCCCAAAAAGCCAACCATTGGCAGCATGAATGATTATAGGCCTGTTGCCCTCACGCCTGTGATCATGAAGTGCTTTGAAAAGTTGGTAGCCCGCCATATCAGGAATACAATCCCTCCCTCAATTGACCCTCACCAGTTTGCTTATAGAGCAAACAGGTCCACTGATGATGCTATTGCCATTGCTCTTCATACACCACTGAGCCACCTGGAACACCATGGGAACTACGTGAGGATGCTCTTCATTGACTATATCTCAGCCTTCAACACCATAAAACCGGACATTCTGACTGACAAACTCTCCCACCTTGGACTATCCTCTTCAATCTGCTGCTGGATAAAGAACTTCTTGACCAACCGACCACAGACTGTTAGACTTGGTCCCCACCTCTCTTCCTCCATTACACTAAGCACTGGCTCCCCTCAAGGCTGTGTACTGAGTCCTCTTCTGTACTCCCTGTACACATACGACTGTACACCCACCCACCAGTCTAACGCCATCATCAAATTCGCTGACGACACCACTGTGGTCGGACTCATCTCAGGAGGGGATGAGTCGGCTTACAGAGATGAGGTCAACAATTTGTCTTCGTGGTGCTCGGTGAACAATCTCACACTGAAAACCACGAAAACTAAAGAAATAATACTGGACTTTCGCAAACACGGCACAGATCTGGCCCCACTCCTCATAAATGGAGTATGTGTAGACAGGGTCCAGTCCTTTAAATTCCTGGGGGTCCACGTCACGGATAAGCTCTCATGGTCTACAAACATCACGGCAGTGGTGAAGAAGGCTCAGAAACGACTCCATTTCCTCAGGGTACTTAGGAAGAACAACTTGGCCACTAAGATTCTGATAACCTTCTACAAAACCACTGTAGAGAGCATCCTGGCGTACGGCATCACAGTGTGGTACGCTGGAAGCACGGCGGCAGACATAAAGGCCATGCAGAAAGTGATTAACACTGCACAGAGGATTGTCGGCTGCTCTCTGCCCTCACTGGAAGACATTGCCAGCCCTCGTTACCTCAGCAGAGCCAAGAACATCATAGGGGACCCTTACCACCCTGGTCACAATCTGTTCCAGCTGCTGCCCTCTGGCAGACGCTATAGGTCCCACAAAGCACGGACAAATAGGCTTAAGGACAGTTTTTTCCCCACATCCATCAGAAATCTAAACTCGCGGTAACATAACACACATTCCCTTCTGCGGTAATATAAAAAGAGGTTTGGGTGGTGATCTGCCTCCTACTAGCTGACTGAAGTAAGGTAAGTGGAAGACAGTGAGAGGTAGGCGAGAGGTAAGCGACCTGTATCCACAATAGCAGAATGCCATTTTGCCGAGTAAACGTAGATTTAGGTCTTTTGCCGAGTAAACGTAGCTTATGGAGAAGCACCATCAATTTCGTCACACGCAGTTTCTGCGTGTGATGACAAGTAGGCTTTTTGTGTTGTGATAACGACAACAGGGGCCTATGTCCGATTATTATTATTAAAATAATAATGTCCGATTATTATTTTTATTAATGTTTTTTTCAGTACAAACCAATGCGTGTTACTTATACAAGCCTTAAACATACAAATGCACTTATATCAACCTTCAATATACTTATATAGGCCTTAAACATAAATTATATTACAAAATATAGCACTGAATCAACTTACAGACAAATTCAACTTATGAACAATTGCTCGGAACCTAACTCGTTCGTAAGTAGGGGAGCGTCTGTATGTGCTTCACGGAGACCTGGCTGAATGAACTAATTCCGGAGACTCTCGTCTCCTTGGATGGCTTTCAGCTGGTGAGGGCAGACAAAGATGCTGAGGAGAGCAGTAGGAAGAAAGGTGGGGGACTAGCTGTTTTTATTAATAGTAGACGGTGCAGCCCCAGGCATATTACTGTGAAGGAGCAACTTGTGCACTCGAGATATCGAGCTAGTAGCTGTTAGCATCAGGCCGTTTTACGTTTTACATCCCCCGGGAATTCTCGCACGTTATCGTAATAACTGCGTATAAACCTCCCTCGGCCGATGCGACAATCGTTCGCGAGCTGCTCCACGCTGCTGTGTCCTGGCTGCAGACGCCACACCCCCAGTCTCTCCTTATCTCTGGTGATTTTAACCATGCTCCCTTGGCTTCTACTCTCCCCACCTTCACTCAGTATGTGAAGTACCACACCAGGGAACAAAAAACTCTGGACCTGCTGTATGCCAACACAAAGGAGGCATACAGCTCAGTCCTCCTCCCCCCACTGGGCCGTTCAGACTACAACCTGCTCCATCTGATCCCCACCTACATCCCTATGGTGAGGAAAGTAAAACCTACCACAAGGATCATACAAAGATGGACCGAGGAGACCAGCATGGTACTGAGGGACTGTTTTAAGACCACTGACTGGGAGGTGCAGTGCAATTCACATGGGAAAGACATTGACAGCTTGACCCACTGCATCACAGATTTTATTAACTTCTAAGTTGAGAACATTGTACCCTCCAAGAAGGTCCGTTGTTTCTCCAACAATTAGCCGTGGGCCACCAGGTATCTAAGGGCCCTCCTGAACAAGAAGAGGGCTTTTAGGTCTGGGGAGAAAAAAAGTCTGAAAATGGTGCAGAAGGAGCTGAAGAGAGAGAGAAGGAGGGGAAAGACTTTATTATATTGATACTAGAATTGTTAATTGCCTCAGGTTATACAACTGTGTTTAACCACACCCTCTGGTGACCGTTGTGAAATACAGCGTGACCCGGATGGAGTGGTGTTGTGTGTCCGGTTCTGGTGTTGCAATAAAGAGCTACACGTGTGAACCCTGGGTCCGCCGTCTATTTCTGTTATGGTTATATTAAGTTATATAAAGTGCAAAGTTATCGCAATTCGCCGTGGGCCACCAGGTATCTAAGGGCCCTCCTGAACAAGAAGAGGGCTTTTAGGAGAGAAAAAAAGTCTGAAAATGGTGCAAGAGGAGCTGAAGAGAGAGATAAGGAGGGGAAAGACCATCTACAGGAGGAAGCTAGAGAACCAACTCCAGAGAGCCAACACCAAAGAGATCTGGAGGAGCTTGAGGACCATTTAAGGCCATGGAGGCAACAGTGAGAGAGACCCAGAGTCCGGAGACAGGGAGTGGGCCAATGAACAAATTCAGTCCTGCCCCCAGTCCCCTGACGCTCCAGACCAGAAGCTACTCTCCCCCCTCTTTCTCCTCCTCCTCCCCCTCTTCCACCTGTCTCTGCATTAGTGTCAATCAGGTGATAAAACAGCTAAAGAAGATTGAGGCAAAGAAGGCTACCGGTCAGGACGGCCTCAGCTCCAGATTACTGAGAGACTGTGCGTATCAGCTTGGCAAAGTGATTCTGCGTATTTTCAACCTCAGCCTTAGTCTGCAGAAGGTCCCCACATTGTGGAAAACTTCCTGTGTGGTCCCAGTTCCAAAGACTGTGAACCCCAGAGAGCCAAACCACTTCAGGCTGGTAGCATTAACCTCTCACCTGATCAAGACATTGGAGAGAATCATCCTCAATCACCTCAGCCCCCTGATGAATGCAGAGCTGGACCCTCTGCAGTTCGCCTATCGTCCAGGCATTGGTGTGGAAGATGCTACCACCTACCTGATGCACAGGTCTCTTTCACACCTAGAGAACACGGGAAGCAGGGTGCGAATGATGTTTTTTGACCTCTCCTGTGCGTTCAACACCATTCAGCCAGTCCTACTGGAGAGGGAAACTGGAAGAGGCTGGAGTAAGGAACCACCTCTGGAAGAGGCTGGAGTAAGGAACCACCTCTGGAAGAGGCTGGAGTAAGGAACCACCTCTGGAAGAGGCTGGAGTAAGGAACCACCTCTGGAAGAGGCTGGAGTAAGGAACCACCTCTGGAAGAGGCTGGAGTAAGGAACCACCTCTGGAAGAGGCTGGAGTAAGGAACCACCTCTGGAAGAGGCTGGAGTAAGGAACCACCTCTGGAAGAGGCTGGAGTAAGGAACCACCTCTGGAAGAGGCTGGAGTAAGGAACCACATAGCCGCATGGATCATTGACTTCCTCACTGACAGACCACAATATGCGAGACTCCAGGACTGTTCGTCTGATGTGGTAGCTTGCAGCATGGGGGCCCCACAAGGCACAGTGCTCTCCCCACTCCTCTTCTCCCTCTACACATCAGACTTCAAACATAACACAGACACCTGCCAACTCCAGAAGTTCTCTGACGACACCACTATTGTTGGACGAGTGACAGACGGGAACGAACTAGAGTACAGGGAAGTCATCACAGCCTTTGTTGACTGTTGTAGGCAAAACCACCTCTACATCAACATCAGTAACACAAAGGAAATTGTCATCTATTTTCAGAGGAATCCTCAACAGACCACTCAGGTGAACATCCAGGGTACATACATTGATAGCGTGGAGAATTTTAAGTACCTGGGTGTTCACCTCAACAACAAACTAGACTGGTCCACAAACATAGATGCCCTGTATAAAAAGGGGAGTGACATTCTCTGATGGAAGCGACCAGAGTTATGGAGCCGTGGTGTACCTCAGATGGGAGACAGCGACGGGCTTCAAAGTCAGACTCGTCGAGTCCAAGGCGAAACTCTCACCACTTGACCAGAAGGGAGAACTAGTAAAAGCTGAAATATGTGGCGCTGTCTATGCGGCTCGCCTCAGAAGATACATCGAAAAGCACAGTCGAATGGAGATTGAAAAATGGGTCCACCTAGTAGACAGTCAAACTGTGTTAGGAGCAATCCAAAGAGACAGTTACGGATATCAAACTTTCTTTGCGAACAGAGTTGGAGAAATTCAGAAGACCACGTCCGTTGACGACTGGTGGTGGATCCAGGGAGACCTCAATGTAGCGGACATACTAACAAGAGGAGTTGCCCCGGAGGACCTCAGAGAGGGCTCCACGTGGCAAGATGGACCCGAATTCTTAAGGCTGCCCATAGGAGAGTGGCCAAAGAAGTCGCTGCCTATGCAAGGGAAGGAATTAATAAACTCCAAAGGAAATCTTTCACAGCAGTACAGACCAGGTCACAGACGAAAAAATACACGAGCGATGCACCATTTGCCGGAACAAGTAATCCGACCCATGCCACGAATGGGAAAGATCAGAGTATCCCACAAGAGGCTGCAAGCGGAGATGAGCCCTGAGCCTGAAGACCTCCAGCCGGATCTGCTGTGAAAGAACTGATCGATGTAAGGAAATTCAGCAGCCTAACCAAGTTGATCAGGGTTATAGCCTGGGTATGAAGAGCTGCAACAAAATGGAAGTGTATTGGAAAAAAACCCAACTACAAGTAAACCAAAGAGGCAGAGACTTTCATCAGACCAGATAAAGTCCAGAGCCAAGCAAGCTGTACTTACACTGAGTGAGTATGAAGAGTCGAAGAGGGACCTCTTCCAGGCAGCCCAAGAGGGTGCATCCTTCCAAGACACCACCCTCAACAGGTTGGCTGTATACAGAGGCGGAGACTGAACTCTTGGTCTGCGGAGGAAGATTTCAAATCTTCGACAACGACAAAACTGCCGTACCAATTTTACCACATGATGCATGGATATCTTCTCTTCTGGCACAAGAAGCCCACAACGCAAACCATGAACAGCAGGCACACTCCTGCGTATGAGGAAGAAAGCGTGGTTTATAAGAGGCCAAAGATTGGCTCAGAAGATCGTAAATGATTATGTAACCTGCAGAAAAAACAAAGCCAAAAGATGCCAACAAATCATGAGTGACCTCCCATCCGAGCGAACGACACCAGCCAGGCCATTTCAATACGCAGCTGTGGACCTGTTTGGCCCTTATGAAGTGAGGGATGAGGTGAAGAAGAGAGCAGGACTCAAAGTATGGGGACTAGTTTTCTGCTGCATGGCATCCCGAGCCCTACACACAGACGTTATAAATGACCTGTCATCTGAAACGCCTGTCCCCATCAAGAAATTCGAGATGAAACTCTTGACCGAGGGGTTTTCGCTCATAGATAAAGCCATCGCACACTTCGAGCAGCAAGACCCAAATATTGAACGTTGCACAAAGGTTGCAAATCAATTGAATGATGCCATACAGTGCTACCGCATCATTTATGATGAAAAAAAGAAGAAAACTGTGCAATCGTCGTTAGATCGCTTCTTTCGGCCAGTTTAGGGTTAGGGTTTTCAAATGTATTTATTAACCATCTCTTTTTCAGCACCTTTCTCAAAGAACTGGAGAAATATGAACACATGCCTGAGGAGTTTGGACGCTGCTTTGTCACATGGGTATTTATTCCTTTATCTATAACTACTATCCTGCTGAAAATTGACCCATAACGATTCCCTAACAATTTAGCTTTATTGCAAGAACCATCCACGATCCTCTAAGCTCATCATGGTGCATTCTCGGAACTATTTTGATGCAAGTTAAATATCAAACTGATCAAAACTTGACTCCAGGACACAAATTTTCATGATCTTAGTCTTTTCTCTCCCTCTGTGTTAAACAGTAAATTCAGCAAAAAAACCAATTGCCAAAAACGATCGCCTCCTACCTGCTGAAGCCTGTACAGATAATCTAAAAATATCCACTCGTGCTCAAGGTAAGTCCAAAAATGGTGGTAAGATTTTAGTATTCAGTAAACCAACATTAATTGCATTCTTTACATACTCATTATATGTGACATTCAGCAAAACCACCACTTCTAAAGGTGTCTAATTAAACAACAATACAGTGGTACCTTGAGATACGAGCTGAATGCGTTCCGGGACTGAGCTCGTATGTCGATTTACTCGTATCTCAAATCAACGTTTCCCATAGAAATGAACTAAAATAATAATAATTGGCTCCAACCCTCTGAAAAAACACCAAAAAACAGGATATTGCAATGGGAAAACATTTTTATTTGTTATACAGGTAATTGGCCAACTGAGATTCTGTGGAAGCATGTTAATAATGCTCTGCATTTATTTAGAACCTCCTGGAAAGTTGTGAGAGGAATAGCGAGCTCCAGGAAGCCGTGGAGGGGATGCTTAGCATTTCCAAGGCAATCAATGATGCCATGCATCTCTCCTTGGTGGATGGTAAATGAACACTTGGCAAGATGGCCACACATTTGCTTTTCATTGATGTATCATTTTCTTACATTGCCTACTTTACCCTTCTTCAGGGTTTGACGAGAGCATCAAAGAGGAGCTGCTCCTAGAGGAGTCCTTCAAGGTGTGGGATTCCAAGTCACCCTTCCGAATGTGCATAATAAGGCACCTCTTTCTCTTGGAGAAGAGCTTGGTTTTCTACAAGGTGGCCAAGGACACCAAGGGAAAGTGCAAATACTAAAGAGAAAATTTAATGTGAGTAATCCTTTACACCATTTTTATATGTGAACAAAATCTGTGAAAATGATAATCCCATTGCCTCCTCAGCTCTTCAAACTAAATGTGATAGAGCATGTGGAGGGAATCCCCGCAAGTTTGCACTTTCGAGGGGTTGCTAATTGAACAACATCATTGTTCTCAAGGTTAGGTGCTTTTCACTCTCTCTTTGAAAGTAAATCAGAAAACAAATATTGTAACTCCTAGAGTAATTGAAATTCTGACGACACCGCTATTATTGGACGAGTGACGGACGGGAACGACCTGGAGTACAGGGGAGTCATCACAGCCTTTGTTGACCGGTGTAGGCAAAACCACCTCTACATCAACACCAGTAAGACAAAGGAAATGGTCATCGATTTTCGGAGGAATCCTCAACAGACCACTCAGGTGAACATCCAGGGTACAGACATTGAAATCGTGGAGAATTTTAAGTACCTGAGTGTTCACCTCAACAACAAACTAGATTGGTCCACAAACATAGATGCCCTGTACAAAAGGGGCCAGAGCCGCCTCTACCTACTGAGGAGTCTACGTTCCTTTGGAGTGTGCAGGACACTGCTGAGGACTTTCTACGACACTGTGGTGGCATCTACAGTGTTTTATGCAGTGCTCTGTTGGGGATGCGGGAGCACGGAGAGGGACAGGAACAGGCTGAATAAGCTGGTCAGGAGGGCCAGCTCTGTTCTGGGCTGTCCTCTGGACTCTGTGGAGGAAGTGGGAGAGCGGAGGATGCTGACCAGGATGATGTCCATCATGGACAGCACCTCCCACCCCCTGCATGAGTCTGTGGAGTCCCTCCGAAGCTCCTTTAGCAATAGACTGCGGCACCCTCATTGCAGGAAGGAGCGCTTCCGCAGATCTTTCCTCCCATCAGCTGTCAGGCTCTTTAACAAAAAAATGGCTGAGTGTTGACACCTACCGTATGCATGCATGTATATATGTGCTAAGCAACACAGTTATTTATTTATATATTTATTCATGTATTTATTTATTAACTTACTAATTATCTATCTATTTAGATCTAAAATGCCTTTCCCATTTCTGCATCCTCACCCTCTAGCTACTGTGATAACGAAATTTCCCGAATACGGGATGAATAAAGTTATCCAATCCAATTCAACCCAATGTTAATTTGAAGCGAAATTTACCATGATAGATCAGAAAAATGGGACAAATTGCACGTGTAGCAAATTTAATTGCTGGACTTAGTTCAGGGCAAATTATTATTTGTTTTAAATATAAAAATTACAATCCAATGTCAATTTGAAGCGAAATTTACCATGATAGATCAGAAAAATGGGACCTGCAACCTTGACAAATTGCACATGTAGCAAATTTAATTCAAATTTTCTCCAAATGTAATCTGTGAAATTGTATAATTTGAGTTTCTGAGTAGTCAAAGAGGTCTGCTACTAGGATTGACCCACTTTCTCTGAAAACTGTGAAAACATTTTTATTTACAGTACCACAAAAATGAGAATTAGTTAGTTGTTTGGGCGTCCGCTCATTGGAGCACGAAAACGCTGAAGTCCGCTAGCTTGACCGCATTCAAATTTCGGTATGGCAAGAGAGCCTTCTGATTCGGCAGGGTGCTCTATGATGTCCTCTACAGAAAATAAAGTAAAACATTATGAATAAGTATATCAATTTCTGTTGCATCTACTGACTGGCTAAACAACAAGATCGCAGAAGGTTCCAATTTTTTGTACAATTTTTTTGACAGAGAGAGCCATACATAATTCATATTCTTTAATGTTATGTCTTGAGAGCCATCCTTAGAATTGATAAGTAAAAATAGATGAAAGTGGGATTTTTTTTCTTTCGGGCATTTTACCACTTTTAAAGAACAAAAAGTCTCTGAATTCTTTTGACAACATTGTTATGCTGTTGCTAATTTCGGGACTCAGCTCCCTAACCAGTGAATTCCATATTTTACCTCACAGGTTAGTGGAAAGCGACATATGGCTCCCGAGTCATAGGTTCCCTTCCCCTGATTCAGAAGGACGCAAAGTAAGATCTGCATTGTCAGAAAAAAATGTTTAGAAAAGCCCACAATTAAACGATAGCAAAATCTTTTTGTTAGCTCTTGGTACATTCAATTGGAGATTTCTAAGTCAGTTTCTCATCACTAGCATTTACAAACAGCAACAGGTGAACTTGCTTCAATCACTCGTTGGCTAAACTAAATACCGTTTGATATTGTTATAAAATAATGCAAGAGTAATTCAACTTACCTCATTCGTTCAATCGTTGCAAACATTTTAGAAGCTAACTGTTCCACGTGTGGTCTTGTCCAGTTCGTTTCTGCTTGTTCGGTTGTCGACAGTACTACATCATAGGTCAAAGAGCGCTCTTTTATGACGTCATGCTCTATCATCTTTAGTTCAAGTTTAGCGCCAAACGGTGATTTTGCTAACTGCGAAATTGCAGTTAAAAGAAAAACGATTACAATTTAATCTTAAAATTATACTCAAAAAGGAGCAGCAGAGAGAAAAACAACGTTTTTCCATCACAATAAATCACTCGCACTTTTTAAATGTGACATCGCAACCTGCTTCAACGTTGCGTTTCCTGCGTTTAGATTGATGAAACTTTGAATTCGTTGGGAAAATGAAAGAGCAATTATCTTAAAATAACAATTCATTGTGCAACAAAACAAAGCGCATTTTCTGTTAAAGAACCAAAGCGTTGTTTTACTCTCTGTATTTTCCAGAATTTGAAATGACAGTGGATCATTGATGAAAAAGAAAAATATATGTAGTATATGTAACTTGTATTTTAATGCAGTATAATCAAATAATAAAGTAATATCAATTGTGTTGGTGAACACCACCCCACCCACACACACATTTCTTTTAAAATATTTAACTATTATGTACATAATGATTGAACAGATACAATATTTGCCAACAAATAAACAACCCAGAAGCCGTCTTGTGGCGTAGAAGTTCACACGCCTGACTTCTGCGCAGGCAGGCGTGGGTTCGATTCCCACCAGTGGCGGTTTGATTGAAAGTGCGGATGGTCCTTTGTCTCTCTGTGTACCCTATAAGTGACTGGCGACCAGCCTTAGGTGTAATCTGCCTTTCGCCCGAAGACAGCTGGGTTAGGCTCTAACAACACCCGCATCCCTTTCGAGAATGTGCAGTATTGAAGACGAATGAATATATAACAGCAAAACATTTTGTGAAGATAACAGAAGTTTAATTCTGTATAAATATCAAACTATATACAAACGTCTGTAATCAATCATATGAACTGTACAATAGGGGGAAGGGGATACAAAAATATTCAATTTAAAGGTGACTTTTTTTTGTTCCATACGCTCCAAATATATTTAACATCTATGACTGTCCACAAGCATTAAGTTACAGGTCTAAAATATTTAAAATACAAACATTTAATTAATTCAAATTAAAGGTGACTTTCTTTTTTTCCAAGTGTTCTTTGTTTGGTTGATTAACTTTGAGAATGCCTCTGTTTCTTGATGCAAGCTTTAGGTCGGGTGTCATCTTGTGGCAATCCCCGATCTTATTGGAGGCGGGCTCATCGAGCTACTCTCGGCCACTGTAGTTCACTGCTTTCACCTTGACTCTCAAATGTTCTTCACCCCTTAAAACACAATAAACAACACCTCTTAAATTCTGTTATTAATCTATTTTAACCAGGCAGTAAGTGACATGATGAACGTATGTGTAAATAACAAATTACTATCAAATCCTAATCTCAAAACATTAAAGCAGGTCCCTGTACTTCTTGAAATAAATTCTTACATTTTCTGTATGGCTTATCCCCACAGATTTTGAGGGGGTGCTGGAGCAAATCTCAGCTAAATATGTCAGGGGATAGATACCCTAAATCTGTGGCCAGCCAATCGCAGGCCGCATGGAGACGGACAACCCTTCACGCTCACACTCATACCTAGGGGCAATTTAGAGTTTTCAAAACCGGGGTACCCGGAGAAAACCCATGCAAGCCCGGGTAGAAGATGCAAACTCTACACAGTAGGCACCCACCTGGGATCGAACCTTCAATCCCAGACCTGTGAGGCCACTGGGCCACCCTCTAGAAATATACTTACATTTTTTTTTTGTAATAATTAAAAACCACTCTAAGCATGAAGTCAAATCTAAGAAATTTCAGTCCCAAATCTTGACAATACCGGTTTGATTTAAGCAAATTGGCAATGCTGCAATAACTTCAATTCTTTACTACTTACGGCTGTGTCGTATTCAAAATTGGCACATAGGTTGGAATGCAGGAATTATAACAAGTCATTACACACGTCAAATGGGAGGGCCAAGAAAGCAGCTGTAATTCGTCTTTGTTTTTTCAAAAAACTGTTAACTTTTGACCAAACTATTTTCTATCGAGGAACCAGTTGGGTCAAGTACACTGCGCAAACATTTTAAGTCGAAAGAAAAAAAAAAGTAAGACTATGGCTCGTTTAAAAAAAAAAAAAAACATAAGTCGACTCAGTCATGACTCATAACACCACTTTTAGTGTCTAGACCTAAACCAAAAAGTGCCTGTATATTGTAAGAGTGTACTTAAATACCTCTGGTGCTTGAATTTAGGAATATAAAGAGGCTTCTTCAGTCCTGCCCCCAGGAAGTTGGTCTGTTCATGGATCAGCTTTCGGATGTGCTCGATCCATTCCAATTTGGTCTTAACAGTGGACACCTATTGATTTGGAAGACAGGCAAAAGTAAAATGTGGCCTTTTGGACCACTTTTGAGAACCACATAAGCATCCTAATTTCAATTACTCTAGGAGTTACAATATTTGTTTTCTGATTTACTTTCAAAGAGAGAGTGAAAAGCACCTAACCTTGAGAACAATGATGTCGTTCAATGTGCAACCCATCGAAAGTGCAAACTTGCGGGGATTCCCTCCACGTGCTCTATCACATTTAGTTTGAAGAGCTGAGGAGGCAATGGGATTATCATTTTCTCAGATTTTGTTCACATATAAAAATGGTGTAAAGCAGGGGTCCCCAAACTTTTTCTTGTGAGGGCCACATAACTTTTCCCTTCTCTGATGGGGGGCCGGTGTCAGTTTGTAACAGAAAAAGCCATGGAACATTAACTTTCTGTTGTGCCATGCACAATCTTCTCCCTTTGCTCTGAAGTTTATGCACGACACCACAACCGTCATTACAGAATCCCACGTCAACATTTTGCAACACAGTGCTTGGTGGTGAATTTGGCAGTGGACTCGTAGCGGGGCGGTGAGACCCCTTTTTTCCAACTCCTGGTTCATGCGTCCCATTATTAGACCGCAAGTTTCGGCCACCATGCTAGGAGCCCCGTCAGTCGTGATGCTAGCTAGCTTTGACCAGTCCAGGTCCAACTTCTCCATGGTTTGGCACACTTTGTCAAAAATATCCTCTCCCGTTGTAGTCCCTTTGAGACTTTGGAGGGCTGCCAGATCCTCGCAAATCTCAAAGTTTGCGCTAACTCCACGAATAAAAATGAGCAGTTGCGCTGTGTCTTGCACGTCCGTGCTTTCATCCAGTGCTAATGAAAAAAAGTCAAATTATTTCGTCTTCTGCTGCAGCTGGGCATATACATTACTCCCGATTTCTTCAACGCGTCTGGTCATTGTACTCACCGACAGACTTACGGCATTAAATGCATCTTTCTTCTCGGGACACACCTCCTCCGCGACAGTATCCATACATTTCTTAACAAACTCTCCGTCAGTGAAAGGCTTACCGCTGCTTGCTATCAATTTAGCAACCCAAAAGCTGGCCCGAACGGATGCCTGGTTCTGCTAAGATAGTAGTCCACTTTTTCGCTTTGAGAGTTTGTCTGCTCGTATTTGGCCTTGCAATCTATCGTACTTGTCTTTGTGACGGGATTCATAGTGTCGGCAAAGATTGTATTCTTTGAATACCGCCACCGTCTCTTGACAAATGAGACAAACAGCCTTTTCTTTGCATTGAACAAAAAAATAATCGTTTGTCCACTCCAGGTTAAATATCCTGCATTCTGAATCAATTTTTCTCTCACCTAACTTTTTCGCCATTATTCCGTTCTCAAACAGGTTGCAGTTTTAATATGCTTGAATAGTCCGCGATGGTCCCAGGGCTCCGCCCTCACCTGCGATCGTCCAGATGTCTCGGTAACACTGCTCGTGCATGCAACGGTGGACGTGCCCGCATGCATCAAAGGGAAACACTCTCCCCGCGCGTGTCACCAAAGAAGCAATGCGAAGCCCCGCTTCACTGGGATGATTTGTGGGCTCAGCAGGGGTGCAATGAACCAAACACAAGATTAAAATGTCCCAGTCTTCAAGGCCAAATAGGAAAAAAAATCCGATAGCGTCTCTGGTATTGTTCAGAGGGCCGGTCCAAATGTGCCAGCGGGCCGCATCCCCCAAAAAATAAAAAATAAAAAAAATAAAATAAAAAAATAAATTAAAAAAAATAAAATAAAAATAAAAAATTCCGATAGCGTCTCTGGTATTGTTCAGAGGGCCGGTCCAAATGTGCCGGCGGGCCGTATCCGGCCCGCGGGCCGTAGTTTGGTGACCCCTGGTGTAAAGGATTACTCACATTAAGTTTTCTCTGTAGTATTTGTACTTTCCCTTGGTGTCCTTGGCCACCTTGTAGAAAACCAAGCTCTTCTCCAAAAGAAAAAGGTGTCTTTTTCTGCCCATTCAGAAGGGTGACTTGGAATCCCACACCTTGAAGGACTCCTCTAGGAGCAGCTCCTCTTTGATGCTCTCGTCAAACCCTGAAGAAGGGTAAAGTAGGCAATGTAAGAAAATGATACATCAATGAAAAGCAATTGTGTGGCCATCTTGCCAAGTGTTCATTTACCATCCACCAAGGAGAGATGCATGGCATCATTGATTGCCTTGGAAATGCTAAGCATCCCCTCCACGGCTTCCTGGAGCTCGCTATTCCTCTCACAACTTTCCAGGAGGTTCTAAATAAATGAAGAGCATTAATAACATGCTTCCACAGAATCTCAGTTGGCCAATTACCTGTATAACAAATAAAAATGTTTTCCCATTGCAATATCCTGTTTTTGGGTGTTTTTTCAGAGGGTTGGACCCAATTATTATTATTTTAGTTCATTTCTATGGGAAACGTTGATTTGAGATACGAGTAAATCGACATAAGAGCTCAGTCCCGGAACGCATTAAGCTCTTATCTCAAGGTACCACTGTATTGTTGTTTAATTAGACACCTTTAGAAGTGGTGGTTTTGCTGAATGTCACATATTATGAGTATGTAAAGAATGCAATTAATGTTGGTTTACTGAAGAATACTAAAATCTTACCACCATTTTTGGACTTACCTTGAGCACGAGTGGATATTTTTAGATTATCTGTACAGGCTTCAGCAGGTAGGAGGTGATCGTTTTTGGCAATTGGTGTTTTTGCTGAATTTACTGTTTAACACAGAGAGAGAAAAGACTAAGATCATGAAAATTTGTGTCCTGGAGTCAAGTTTTGATCAGTTTGATATTTATCTTACATCAAAATAGTTCCGAGAATGGACCATGATGAGCTTAGAGGATCGTGGATGGTTCTTGCAATAATCCACATAGAACTGAAACTTCACAGCCTGCAAACAAGATAAATTGTTAGGGAATCGTTATGGGTCAATTTTCAGCAGGATAGTAGGTATAGATAAACCAATAAATACCCATGTGACAGAGCAGCGTCCAAACTCCTCAGGCATGTGTTCATATTTCTCCAGTTCTTTGAGAAAGGTGCTGAAAAATAGATGGTTAATAAATACATTTGAAAAAGTGAATGGCATATACAGACACTCCCCTACTTACGAACATTCGAGTTACGAATAACGGTACATACGAACATGTCTGCGCATAAGGCATATGTCGAAAAATGTTCGGAAAGAGATGCTGCAAGTTAGATTTTGTATTGTGCGCCTTTTTCCGAGTAGTGCTTCTTTCCGCCGCTAATATCGACGCTTGGCGCTGTGAGAGGGAGGAGGCTCAGCAACATGTCGAGGAGGAGGAGGAAGAAGAAACGCCTGTCCCATGAAGATATTCGAGACGAAACTCTTGGCTAAGGGGTTTTCGCTCATAGATAATGCCATCGCACTCTTCGAGCAGCAAGACCCAAATATTGAACGTTACACAAGTTGCAAATCAATTGAATGATGCCATACAGTGCTACCTCATCATTTATGATGAAAAAAAAAGAAGAAAACTGTGCAATCGGCGTTAGATCGCCTCTTTCGGCCAGTTTCTAGTAAATCCTCCAAGGAAGATACTCATCAACCCTCATCTTCTTCTCCTCGACCCTCAACTTCTTCCTACATTGAAGTTACGGAGGAGGAAGTAACTTTTGAAGCCCATTCCAGCGACGACGAAGACCCTGTTATGATATAAAATCCTCCTCCTCCTCCATCTCCTTAAGCATCGAGTACATCTTCCAAAAGTAAGTTAAACTTCATTTTATTTATCTTATTACGTACATGTACAATACTGTGTTACTTATACAAGCCTTAAACATACTTATATAAACCTTCAATATACTTATAAAGGCCTTAAACATAAATTATAATACAAAATATAGCACTGAGCAACTTACAAACAAATTCACCTTACGAACAATCGCTCGGAACGTAACTCGTTCGTAAGTAGGGGAGCGTCTGTATCAACATCAAAGATTTAGGAGTCTCAATTAAATAAGAACATGCATACTAAAAAAAATATTTTAAAGTTTTAAGAATTTACTAAGAGCAGCCTCATTTATTAAGATTTGTCAACTCGTTAGAAAATATAAACACACCCAACATCATCTCTGCCACAATGAACATGATAAAAATTTAAAAAGGCATGAATGTGCCAGCGACTGATAAAGCAAAGTAGGCATGGGTGAGGACATTTACAATTGAAAATAAGGGATATTATTGGCATTTACATCTTCCATTCAGAAACAAATAACAAAACCTCTATACATAATAATAAAAAAAATCCTACTTGTTAAATGATACTACATAATTCACAAATGGATAATGAGCCACATACCTTTTTTTGGAAGCAGATGTTTTTTCTGTGTTTATCTTGTGTGTCGAGAATGACATCCATTTCAAATTTCACTGCGGTCAAGCCAGCGGACATTCGTTTTTTCGTGGTCAAATGAGCGGACGCTCAAAATAGCCCGTCCGCTGAATACAAGCATTACGGTAATTCCATTCAAAACAGAAGAGTGTTGAAACAGCGGCTGACTTCCGTGTGCATGTAGTGCTTTTAAACGTTTAAAAATACTCTCAACAGTAAAAAAAAACTGCACCATTTAGATCCAGCATTTTCATTATTTAAAAATGAAATAAAATGTCACGATTAAAAAAAATACACACTTCACTATGAGTACAATATTATGTGAATCCCCTTTTTTTCATTTCATCCTCCATACCGCGCATCCTCAAAAGGGTTGCGGTTGGTTGCTATATGCGTAGTTTGTTCAAGGTTGCAGTTCCCATTTTTGCAGTACGGTAAATCTTTTTTTTTTTTAATTTCCAGGCAAGGTGGGTTAATCCTAGTAGACCTCCATGACTAATCACATACATAAAATAATGCAATTTCACGGATTAAATGAGAAAATTGGAATTAAAATTGCTACGTGTACTTTGTTCAAAGTTGCTGGCCCCATTTTTGTCGGACTGTAAATAAAGATTTTTTTTCAGTTTCCAGGCAACGTGGGTCAATCTTAGTAGCAAACGTCCCTGACGACTCACAAACAAAATTGTGCAATTTCACGAATTAAATTTAGAGAAATTTGAAATTTAAATGGCGACTTGCGTACGTTGTTCAAGGTTGAAGGACTCATTTTTGAGTTACTTTAAATCAGGGGTCTCAAACTCGCGGCCCGCGGGCCAACTGCGGCCCTCGGGACGATAATTTGCGGCCCCCGTCTTAATATGAAAGATTAATGTTCGTGCGGCCCGTAAGATTGATATGAATGACACTTGTTGTGTTCGGAGCTGAATGAACCAATCACGGTGAGGTATACGGCTCTGGAGGGCGGGACATCGGCCGGGCTGTCCAGTGCCTCGCTCACTCACTCATTCATTCCTCCAATCAGCTGGGCGGAGGAGAAGCCGTGAAGCCGATCACTCCGCTCGGCGCGCACACTCCTCCGCTGCTCTCAGCATTCAACTGAATGAGGCGCTATGATCCGTGATCCAGCCTGTGTCAGTGTAGCCATCTTCGCGAGCGAAACGGAGAAACGGAGAGCGAAAGTGCGCATGCTCCACAAACCCGCGCGACTGAACGTGAAAGATCAACCCGAGACTCATTCCAAGTGGAAAAACATATTACAGAGCCCCAGAGATGTCTCTTTCAAAGCCTGGCGTGAAGAGAAAGGTCGTTGATGAGCACAGACAGTTTCAAGAAAAGTGGGGAGTGCAATATTTCTTTGTTGAACACAGGGGAACTCCGACGTGTCTCATTTGCACTGAAAAAGTTGCGGTGCACAAGGAATACAATTTGAAACGTCATTATACTACGAGACATGCTGAGGAGTACGAAAAATACCAGGGAGATGAGAGAGCCAACCAGGTTGCCAGTCTTAAAACATGTCTTCTGAGGCAACAGGATTTCTTCAAGAAGGCTACCAAAGACAGTAATGCAGCAGTCGAAGCTAGCTACGCCGTTTGTGAGTTGATTGCTAAAGCAGGAAAGCCATTCACAGAAGGTGAATTTATCAAAAAGTGCATATTACAGGCTGCACATATTGTCTGTCCAGAAAAGAAAAGTCTGTTCAACCACATCAGCCTTTCTGCCAACACCGTGGCAGAGCGCATTTCTCACCTGTCAAGTGACATTTATGATCAACTGTGTGAGAAAGCACAATGTTTCAGTGTACAGACGCTCCCCTACTTACGAACATTCAACTTACGAACAACGGTACATACGAACATGTCTGCAAATTGCGTTTAAGTCCAAAAATGTTCGCAAGTCCAATTTTGTATTTCGCGTCTTTTTCGGAGTAGTACTTCTTTCCGCCGCTAATACCGACGCCTGGCGCTGTGAGAGCTCAGCTCACCCAGCATCTACCTTCTTCGTTGCAATGCGGAAGTGCGTGAATGTATCTCCAGTGTGCAAAGAACCTTTTTCATTTGTATCATTAAATATCTCATGCATCCAATATTGAATATGGTTGGTAAAAAGCTAAAGGCTTCTATTGAGGGAGTTGCAAGGAAGAGGCAAGCCATTTCATTTGAAACGAGTGGCAATAATAACGAAGCTTGATGCGCGTCAGAACGTGGTGAGCGTTGCACATTCAGTACCATTTATAAACAGAAAGATCGAGCAGCAGGACCCAAATATTGAACGTTGCACAAAGTTTGCAAATCAATTGAATGATGCCATACAGTGCTACTGCATCATTTATGATGAAAAAAAGAAGAAAACTGTGCAATCGTCATTAGGTCGCTTCTTTTGGCCAGTTTCTAATACATAAATCTATCTCTCTCTCTACAGTACTGTACATATTCTCTCCATTTTATTAAAAAAAAAATTTTTCAGTACAAACCAATGCGTGTTACTTATACAAGCCTTAAACATACAAATGCACTTATATAAACCTTCAATATACTTATATAGGCCTTAAACATAAATTATAATACAAAATATAGCACTAAATCAACTTACAAACAAATTCAACTTATGAACAATCGCTCGGAACCAATTGCGTTCGTAAGTTGAGGAGTGTCTGTATATTCAGTGGCTCTTGATGAGACCACAGACATCACAGACACTGCCCAGCTCGCAATATATATCCGTGGTGTTGATGACAATTTTAAAGTAATGGAGGAGTTGCTCACAGTAATTCCAATGCATGGCCAGACCACCGCGAAGGAAATATTTCACCAGCTGTGTGATGCCATTAAGAATGCCGGTTTGCCATGGAGGAGCTTTGTTGGACTAACAACCGATGGAGCCCCATCAATGACAGGGAGGAAGAATGGACTGGTAGCACTTGTTCAAAAAAAACTGGAAGAGGAGGGTGTGGAGGAGGCCATAGCTCTGCACTGCATTATACATCAGCAGGCCCTTTGCAGCAGATGCCTGAAGTTTGACAATGTGACGTCTGTCGTTGTGAAATGCGTCAACCAAATCAGATCCAGGGGCTTAAAGCACAGAAGGTTCCGTGCTTTTTTAGAGGAAATGGAGTCAGAATATGGGGATGTGCTCTACTTCACTGAGGTACGTTGGCTCAGCAGGGGAAACGTGTTGAAGAGATTTTTTGAGTTGAGAGCAGAAGTAAAAGACTTCATGGAGATAGACGGGGTTGCTGTTCCTATGCTCAGTGATCCCAAATGGCTCATGGACTTGGCTTTTCTTGTTGATATCACACATGAGCTTAATGTACTGAACAAGAAGCTACAAGGCCAGGGGCAACTTGTCAGTGCTGCCTATGACAACGTGAGAGCATTCTGCACTAAACTTGTGTTATGGAAAGCCCAGCTCTCTCAGACAAACCTTTGCCATTTCCCAGCATGCAAGGCTCTCGTGGATGCAGGCACACCATTCAGTGGTGAGAAGTATGTTGAGGCCATTTCGAAGCTACAGGAGGAATTTGATCACAGATTTGCAGACTTCAAGACACACAAAGCCACATTTCAAATTTTTGCGGACCCCTTCTCCTTTGATGTGCAAGATGCCCCTCCTGAGCTTCAAATGGAGCTCATTGACCTGCAGTGCAACTCTGCACTCAAAGCCAAGTTCAGGGAGGTGAGTGGAGAAGCAGACAAGCTTGGGCAATTTTTGAGAGAGTTGACTCCCAGCTTCCCTGAACTTTCCCAAATGTTCAAGCGGACCATGTGCCTTTTTGGGAGTACATACTTGTGTGAGAAGCTCTTCTCCACCTTGAACTTCAATAAGTCCAAGTACAGGTCCAGACTTACTGATGAGCATCTTCAAGCTCTACTGAGGGTCTCCACTGCTTCCTCCCTCAAGCCAAATGTGACTCAGCTATGTGAGAAGAAGCGCTGCCAGGTCTCTAGCAGCAAGGAGTAGGCAAGAGAAGCCGTGTTCAGAATATTTCATATTCAATGTTCCATTCAAGTTCAGAAAGTTAAAGGTTAAAGAGCTGTTAATACAGACATTTGAAACGGAATAAAAATAATTCATTTTCTCTACTTAGGCAGCCAGTGTATATCTCTCATTATTATTATTTTATTTTTGTATTACTGATTGATTGTTTTTTTATTCATCTTTAAGCTAACTTATCTAATTCATTATTTTTTGTAAAAAAATAAAGATATTTGATAACGTTGGAATGTTTTATCAGCGCTTTTCTTGTGGAAATCCTGATGCGGCCCAGTCTCACCCAGACTTGGCCTCTAGCGGCCCCCAGGTAAATTGTGTTTGAGACCCCTGCCCTACAAGGAGTATTTAAGGCCACCAGGAACATGACCATGCTGCTGGATCGTCAAACAGAATACTGTGAGGTACCCTCCCGCGTTTTACCTACCTGTCTTATTGATAATCGGCCACTTGTTTACACCCAGGATTCCGACCACTCTCTGCCCCCTACGACCACGAATCACGGACCAAGGACAACAACCACCGATCACGGACCAAGGACAACGACCACGTATCACGGACCAAGTACCCCGACCACGAATCACGGACCAAGGACAACGACCACTCCGACCTTCCCGCTACGGCTTACGACCCACCTGCGTCGTCACCTCTTGTGCTCGCCCGCCTCGCGGACGATCGAAATAAAGATTTGAACGAACCAGACTCGCACCCTCGCCTGCTTTGGGGTCCTCCACCCACGATCGTAACAGCACAATCCAGCCAGAATGGACCCCACGGGCGCAGACCAAGCCCCCACCGAGCCACCTTCGCAGGTCGTGGACCAGCACACCCAAGCTATAATCCTGCCTGTCAACTTGTAAGTTTTATACGTATTTTATACGTTTTTTACCATTTCAAATCATGTACGCCGTACACAGACTTTTGTACGGGGAAAAAAAAAATTAAAAAAACAAAATCGCCAATATTAATGAAAACCGATCTCAACAAGACCGTTTTGGCTAAAATCCAGATAGGCTCGTAGGCTGGTAGCCAACGACGCTACTGTCATCGATCGTTACTATTGTCACGGTATACCAGCAAATATTATCCTCAATCGTATGTATTTTTTTAGCGGTGCGTACGGCAATATCGATAAAGGATGACATGCGCATGCGTAGATATACATGGAGTAAATATCGTGGAAGCAAGCATGGAGGAGCCCCCTAGTAAGAAACGAAGAACTCAAGGATCGGGTCGACAACAGAAAGAATGGGAGTTACTTCAAGGTGAATATGATGGCGGGATTAAGGCATCGTTAAGAGGCACTCAATTCTCATTCTGTGTCCCTTGCAATAAAGACGTGAAAGTTGCTGCGAGTGGATTTTACGATCTGAAGAGCCACTTTAAAACTGCCGGACACGTGGAGAATGTGAAAAAAACCAATTCACATGTCCCATTAACCAAGCACTTCGTCTCTACCGCAAATCCTGCAGCATCCCACAAGACGACAAATGCGGAAATTCTCTTCTGCCATTTTCTTGCTGAGCACATTGCTTTCACAGCTGCGGACCATT